>NW_005364596.1:3161610-3165385 GCF_000412655.1 Myotis brandtii
GGCTCTCAGCCGCGGAGCCTGGGGTTGGACCCCGGGTCGTAGCGGGGCAGGGCGGTTAGCGCGCAGGCCATTCCTCGGAAAGCCACGGACGCCTGGTAAGATGGAGGCGTAGTGTTGACTTCTTAAATCATCGCCTTGGATGCTCGTGCAAACCTCAGCGCTGAGTTTATACGGGATCTTTGGTGGTGGTGATGAAGGGACCCAAAATGAGCAACCTTGATTCATGTCACCTAGTAACCAGCTCTAGGGATTATTTTATTCCGGTGGACAATGAGTGTTGTCTGCTAAAACGGGAAGAAACTAACTGCTCAACAATCGAAATAAATGTCTAAGGGACCATGAGTCCCAATGTAAAGATCACGCCCAGGGAGTTAGTTACCCATTTCAACGTTAGACATCTGACGGCTTAAGGTCAAAGGGCAACCTTTGGAGAGTCATTGATACCAACTAGGCTAATGGCCCTCCTGTGAGTAATTTCGAGTTACTATAACTTAGTAATAGAGAACGTTATTCATTTAATTTTTTTTCTTTATTGATTAAGGTATTACATATGTGTCCTTATCCCCCCCATTGCCCCCCCAACCAAGTCCTTTGGTTGATCTCTCTCCCTTACCCCCACCCTCCCCTACCTTCCCTCTGAGGTTTGAAGGTATGATCGATGCTTCTCTGTTTCTGGATCTGTTTATTTTTATTTTTTAAATATGTAATAAGAACTCACAAACTCACCATCAAATCAAGTAGGCCTCCTTCTGTGGGATGTAGCTATCATAAGGAATTCTGTGTTCACCATTCCTTTGCTTTGATCTCATCTAATCCTGTAAAAATATGGGAGAAGCACTTTTGCTGAGGACTGTTGGGCTTGGGAGAGATAGGGTCACATCCAAATAGTAAAGTCCGTTAAATGCTAGAATGTAGCAAATGCAAAACTCCATGGGATCAGAAATGGAAAAAGAAAATTACACAGAGAAGCCCGGTAATTTAAAGAATAAGTGTATTAGAAAAGAAAGGTTTCAAGCCAGAGGACGCAGCACATGGCAAAGGTAGAAACAAGAAAATATTGCTTCAGGAGAAGGACGAGGAATTAGGTGTGATGAGAGCAAAGATGATAAATTAGGAGGATGCATGGATGATTCCTTAATGGATTTTAACCTTTCACTCTCAGTTACAAGTTGTGTCTAATGCAAGGCCAAACATGTTCTAATGACAGTGTTGTCACTATATTTTTTAATTTAATTTTTTGTTAAGCCTCACCCGAGGATATTTTTTCCATTGATTTTTAGAGAGAGTGAAGTCGCGGGGAGAGGGAGAGAAACATCAATGTGAGAGAGACACATTGATTGGTTGCCTCCCACATGCGCCCTGACCCAGGGGCCCTGGATCAAACCTGCAACCGAGGTACTTGCCCTTGACCCGGAATCAAACCTAAGACCCTCCGGTCCACAGCTGATGCTATAACCAGCGAGCCAAACTGGCCAGGGCATCACAATATATATTCTTTAAATGTGTGTAATGTCAAAGAATGCCAAGAATGATGCATTTGCAGATCCATGATTAGTTTTCCTCAGGAAAGGAAAAATAACCAGTGCTGTATTTTTGAGTGACTCTCAAGTCTGAGGCTATCTGTATTATGTAAACATGTGATGTTGAGAAAGGACCACTGAGTGAGAGGAGCCCTGGCTCAGTCCCTGGTGGGCTGTATGACCATCGTCAGACACCTCCTGGGCTCCCGTGTCTTTGTCTATCAGAAGAAACATTTGGACAGATAACTTTGCAGCTGTTTTATACTGAGAGTCTAACTCCCATTTACAGTCTTCTGAAGCAAGGGCCACCCTGCCCCAACTCCTGCACAATCCTGATCAGTTGACAGTTACAATAGAATCATTCTCCTTTTGCCAGGACTGCTAGTCTTTTCCCAAGTGTGGCCTTGGGCTTTCGGGTGCCCAGTAACGATTTCTGTGGTCCTTGCCTTGCATAGTCACCCTGTTCTTGGGGTCATGCTTCCTTTCTGCAGAATGGAGTGCTAGGAAGTGTGACCTTGGTCATTGAGCAAAGAAAAGGGCTGGCACAGAGAATGGAGTAAGTAATGATTACTTTGTTTTGTCCTATAAATGGATAATTGTAATATTTAAAATATTGATGTCAAAGAAGCATTATTTTAAAATATACATGGTGGTGGGCTCTGGGAGTGGCAGAAGCAAGGAGTGCCATTGGCCCTTTCCCTCCAACAAACTGGCAGTAAACAAAAAGTATCAAAGCCTTCCAGTCATCCTGCTTTGTGAGATAGGTAGGCAGAGTGGAGCTGACACTGTATTCACAGTGTCATGTGATAGACACAATGACCCAAGGACAGTGTGTGTCAATCAGGAACACTAATGGGGGAGGATTCCCTGAGTACATTGGAATTTTCCTTCTATTTGTGGGAAATGAATGATTTCTGGCTTACTGGGGAAACAATGTTTTGTTGAGTGCTTTTTAGATTTCATATGGCAGAAAACCAGATTTCATGTAACTATTCAGGGTGGCCCAAGAGCAAAGCTCAGAAAGTTCAACCAAAAGCTAACCTACTGCAAATTTAGTAAGGGTTGACATTGCCACACATGTTAACAGTGTTTTCAAGGAAATTAGTCATATGATATGCATAAAATATATAGTTAGCTTGAGAAGGGCAGTCATGTATTGCTGTATCTCACTGAAAGATATTCTCTTATAAAACATGTAAGGCAAAATCTCTAATAACACTGCACAATTTTACAAATAATTTTATCTTCTTTAGCTTTTAGAAAAAATTTATCATGGCGAACTTTAAGCTTTGATCATGTTAGCAGCTGTCTAAATACCAACTGTTCTCTACTTTTACCTTTTCCTCTACTGAGGAAATTCATTAAATCCTCACAATTACCCTATTTGATAGGTACTAAAGCTACCCCTCTTTTATATGTAAGGAAACAGGTCTAGAGAGGTTCAGAAACTTGGTCAAGGTCACACAGCTAGCCAATGGCACAGGCAGAATTCAAACCCAGAACAGTCTGTTTTCAGGGCTTGTGTTCTTAACCTTTATGCTGTTTTGTCTCTCTTCATAACAGCCCAAAGGCTACCACCGCTATTCTCCTCTGAAGGTGAAGAAATCAAGGTTCCAAACAATTAAATCATTTATTAAATGTAACCTACCTAATAACTGGCCAGGCTCAGATTTAGACCGACTCTGACCTCAAGGCTCCCACTCATTTCATACTTTTTTACTCCTTAGAAAGTTCCCTTGCTGTTAGACGAAAAAAAAAATGGGGGGGGGGTGGTTTCTAGTAAACGTTATATATGTCTGAATTTGAAATTTAACTGTTTTACTAATATTATAAAGGTTAAGCAGATTAATTTACTTAGACATTCTTACAAAGAAACCCCAGAACTGCAACTTTCACACAGTGATTCCCAATGTTTACATCTGTAGACTCAACAAGAGCCATGGGTGTTTTTTTTTTTTTGGGGGGGGGGGGTTTAATTACAGTTGACATACAATATTAGTTTCAGGTGTATAATCCCATGATTATACATTTATATAACATACAAAGTAATCACTCCAATAAGTCTACCACCATATATAGTTACTAGAGGCCTGGTGCACAAAAATTTGTGCACTCAGGGGGTTCCCTCAGCCCGGCCTGTGCCCTCTCGCAGTCTGGGACCCCTTGGGGGATGTCCACCTGCTGGCTTAGGCCTGCTCCCCGAGGGACCAGGCCTAAGCTGGCAGTCAGACATCCCTCTGGCAGCCTGGGAGCCC
>NW_005364596.1:3165715-3187263 GCF_000412655.1 Myotis brandtii
CACTGGGGATGTGCACACAACCAAGGTACATGCCCTTGACTGGAATCGAACCTGGGACCTTTGAGTCCGCAGGCCGACGCTCTATCCACTGAGCCAAACCGGCTAGGGCGGATTACAATATTATTGACCATATTCCCAATGCAGTGTTTTACATTCTCATGAATATTCTGTAACTACTAATTTATATTTCAAAATGCCTTCATCTTTTTCACCCAACCTCCCAATCCCTCTCCCATCTAGCAACTGTCAAAATGTTATCTGAGTCTGTTTCTGTTCTGCTTGTTTGTTTATTTTGTTTTTTAGATTCCACATATAAGTGAAATCATCATTGGCATTTGTCTTTCTCTAATTTATTTCACTTAGCATAATACCCTCTAGGTCCATCCATGTTATTGCAGATTTCATTCTTTTTTATGGTTGAGTGATATTCCATTGTATATATGCACAACTTCTTTATCCATTCATTTCTTTTTTTTTTAATATATTTTATTGATTTTTTACAGAGAGGAAGGGAGAGAGATAGAGAGTTAGAAACATCAATGAGAGAGAAACATCAATCAGCTGCCTCCCGCACACTCCCCACTGGGGATGTGCCCGCAACCCAGGTACATGCCCTTGACCAGAATCGAACCTGGGACCTTTCAGTCCGCAGGCCAACGCTCTATCCACTGAGCCAAACCGGTTTTGGCTCATTCATTTCTTGATGGACACTTAGGTTGCTTCCATATCTTAGCCATCCTATCTAATTATAGACAAACATGGTAATTAACCATAACTTCGCTACCCTTCCCATTGGCTAATCAGGGCGATATGCAAATTAACTGCCACCTAAGATGGCGGTTAATTTGCATATGTAGGCACAATGCTGGGAGGTGAAAGGGGAAGGACGGAAGAAGCCCCCTGCCACTGATGGTGATCGGAAACCCAGGGGGCAGCTAAGAGCCAGGTGGCAGGGCAAAGGCGGCCCTCCCAACAAAGATGGCTGTTAATTTGCATATGTAGGCACAATGCTGGGAGGTGAAAGGGGAAGGACGGAAGAAGCCCCCTGCCACTGATGGTGATCGGAAACCCAGGGGGCAGCTAAGAGCCGGGTGGCAGGGCAAAGGCGGCCCCCCGCCTTTGCCCTGCCCCCGGCCGTGATCGGAGAACTGGGCGCCTTTGCCCGCCCCCCCGGCCAGTGATCGCGGGAAGCAGGGGTGGAGCTGGCGATAGAAGCTGAGCAGGGGTGGAGCCAGCAGTCGCAGGGAGCTGGGGGTCCCCTGCACAGGCCTAATGCCTTGGCCACAGGCGTTAGGCCTGGGCAAGGGACCCCCAACTCCCACCATTGCCAACTCGGCCCCTGCTCCCTGCGATTGCCGGCTCCGCCCCTGCCCAGGCTTAATGCCTCTGGCCAAGGCGTTAGGCCTGGGCAAGGGACCCCCAACTCCCACCATTGCCAACTCGGCCCCTGCTCCCTGCGATTGCCGGCTCCGCCCCTGCCCAGGCCTAACGCCTTGGCCAGAGGCGTTAGGCCTGGGGATGGGCGGAGCCAGCGATCGTGAGCAGGGGCGGGAGTCAGCGATCATAGGGAGCTGGGGTCCCCTGCCCAGGCCTAACGCCTTGGCCAGAGGCATTAGGCCTGGGCAGGGGCGGAGCCTGCAATTGCGGGGAGCTGGGAGTCCCCTGCCCAGCCTAACGCCTCGGTCAGAGGCATTAGGTCTAGGCAGGGGCAGAGCAGGAGATCTTGGGGAACTGGGGGTCCCCTGCCCAGGCTTAATGCCTCCACCAGAGGCCTTAGGTCTGGGCAGGGGCGGTGCCAGAGATCGTGGGTAGCAGGGGCGGAGCCGGGGATGGTGGGAGCTGGGGGGGTGGTGCCAGCGATCACGGGTAGCAGGGGCACAGTCGGTGATGGTGGGAGCTTGGGGTCCCCTGCCCAGGCCTAATGCCTTTGCCAGAGGCGTTAGGTTGGGCAGGGGCAGAGCCAGCGATCATGGGCAGCAGGGGCTGAGCTGACGATTGAGGGAGCTGGAGGTCCCCTGCCCAGGGCTAATGACTCAGCCAGAGGCTTTAGGCCTGGGCAGGGGCCAAGCCGGCAATTGGTGAGGACTACAGAGGAAACACCTTTTCTGACGGCTCATTGGCTTAGCTCCCTGTATGCCACTGGTAATATTCTTAGTAACTTGGGTAATAAGAATCCAAATAGGTGATCTAGGGTTTTTTACCACACTCCTGGAGAAAAAAAAGGAAGGTCCACTGCTGTAGGGCTAAGAAATGTCATATCCTGCCCTAGCTGGTTTTGCTCAGTAGATAATGCCTCGGCCTGCCCACCTCTGGGTCTGGGTTCAATTCTGACCAAGGGCATGTACCTAGGTTGCAGGCTCCTCCCTGGCCTGGGCCCAGGTCAGGGCTCATGCAGGAGGCAACCAATCAAAGTGTTCCTCTCTCTTTGATTTTTCTCTCTGTCTTTCCCTTTCTCTTCCACATTCTCTAAAAATCAATGGAAACATATCCTCAGGTGAGGATAAAGAAAGAAAGAAATGTCATATCCTATGAAAGACACATCTTGAAAATGCCTAAAGAAAGTTGTCATTTTTTTCACGGTAAAGGGACTGGAGTCCGTGTTGATGAAAATACCTTGGTGGCTGCGGTGACTGGCAGTGGCTGCAGCAGCGGGGTGATGGGGCTGGTGCCTTCCCTGACCAGCCCAGTCGCCTCCCACAAAGGGAGGCCAGACTGTGGCTTAGGCCCGCTCCCCAAGGGGAGCAGGGAGCAGGGAGTAGGACATCCCCTGAGAGCTCCCAGTATGTGATAGGGGGCAAGCTGGGCTGAGGGACACCCCCCTCCAGTGCACAAATTTTTGTGCACCGGGCCTCTAGTCCTATATAATAAAAGGCTAATATGCAAATTGTCCCCACCGGCAGGTTCCACCGACCAGGAGTTAGATGTGTGCTTACCACCAGGAGGTGGTGCGGAACATGGTGGGTGTCGGCGATGCAGCCCTGGCAGCGGGCGGCAGTGGAGGTGCTGCTGGCCCCCAATGGGCCCCTATGAGAGCGGGTGGAGCAGGTGAGCAAGCGGTGCCAGGCCAAGGCGGATGCAAGCAGGGGCCCCGATTGGCCCACCGGTCACCCCACAGATCGGCCCTGATTGCTGACCAGGCCTAGGGACCCTACCTGTGCACGAATTACGTGCACTGGGCCTCTAGTTGTAAATAATGCTGCAATAAACATGTGGGTGTATATGTCTTTTCAATTTAATGTTCTGGGTTTCTTCAGATAAATACCCAAAAGTGGAGTTACTGGGTTCTTCTTTGTCTCTTACTATAACCTTTGTTTTAAAGTCTATTTTATCTGTTATAGGTATTGCTACCCTAGCTTTTTCACTTGTTTTAACCCATTTGCATTTAAAGTAATTGTTGATAGATGTGAATTTATTGCCAGTCTATTTATTCATATTTTTTTTCTTTTTTAAAAAAATATATTTTACTGATTTCCGAAAGGAAGGGAGAAGGAGAAAGAGACTGAAACATCAATGATGAGAGAGAATCATTGATTGGCTGCTGCCTGCACACCCTTACTGAGGCTCAAGCCCACAACCCAGGCATGTGCCCTGACCTGAATTGAACCAAGACCTCCTGGTTCATAGGTTGACGCTCAACCACTGAGCAACACCATCCAGGCTCTTCTTCTTAAAGAAGACCCTTTAACACTTCTTGTAATATGGTTTGGTGGTAATGAACTCCTTTAGCTTTTTCTTGTCTGGGAAGCTCTTTGTAAGTCTTTCAGTTCTAAATGAGGGCTTTGTTGGGTAGAGTAATCATGGTTGTATGTCCTTGCATTTCATCACTTTGAATATTTCTTGCCAATCCCTTCTGACCTGCAAAGTTTCTGTTGAGAAATCAACTAACAGTCTTATGGGAGCTCCCTTGTAGATGACTATCTGCTTTTCTTTTGCTGTTTTTAAGATTCTTTGTCTTTAACCTTTGGCATTTTAATTATAATGTGTCTTGAGGTGTGCCTTTTTGGGCTCATCTTGTTTGGGACTCTGCTTCCTGGACTTGTATGTCTATTTCCTTTACCAGGTTAGAATACTTTTCCATTGTTGTTTTTTCAAATAGGTTTTCAATTTCTTGCTCTCTCACTTCTCCTTCTGACACCCCCATGATGGAAATGTTAGTATGCATGAAGTTGTCCCAGAGGCTCCTTACAACTATCCTCATTGTTTTGGATGCTTTTTTTTTTTTTTTTTTTTTTTTTTTTTTTAATATTTTCTGCTTCCTTATATTTCGAATTGCTGATTTGATTCTCACCTTCATCTACTCCACTGTTGATTCCTATAATTTATTCTTCATTTCAGTTAGTGGATCCCTCATTTCTGTCTGGTTCTTTTTTATGGTTTGTGTCTTTTTTTTTTTTTTTAATGCTGTTGAAGTTCTAAGTTTCTTGAGCATGTTAATAACCATTGTTTTCAACTCTGTATCTGGTAATTTGATTGCTCCATTTCATGTAGTTCTTTTTCTGGAGATTCATCTGGCTCTTTTATTTGAGACCTATTTCTTTGTCTCCTCAGTTTGACTTCTTCCCTGTGCTTGTCTCTATGTATTAGGTAGAGCTGCCACATCTCCCAGACTTGATAGAGTGCCCTTGTATAGTAAGTGTCCTGTAGGGCCCAATGGCACAGCCTCCCCAATCACCTGAGCTGGGCACTCCAGGTGTGCCTCTATGTGGGCTGTGTGCACTGTCCTGTTGTATTTGAGCCTTGATTGCTATTGGTATCACCAGGAAGGATTGATTCCTACCTAGGCTGATCCGTTCCAAAGACTAGCTGCAAGTAAAGTGGAGGAGCTGCTAGGGGCCAACCTGATGGAGTAGGACTTGTGTCAGCAGGGCATTGGCGTCCACCAAATCTTCCCCTGAAGTTGTTCATTGGGTGCACTGGCTTTGGGGCCTCCCAGAAGGTGCAAAATCAGCCACCACCTGTGCCTTGCCTAGGACCATCCAGCATGAGGTACAGAGCAGTCTGTAGATGGCTGCTTCTGTGCTGGGCTTGGAGGTGCCTGGGAGAGGCCAAGCTGTGAACCAAGGCTGGCTGCCTCTACTGTCAGTTCTATGGCCACTTAGCAAGAGGTATGGGGTACATAGAGACCAGATGGTGCTTGTTTGAGAGATTTTAGTAAAAGTCTGAAGCATGTGCCAAGACAGGCTATTCTTATGGAAAAGCCTCTAGAAACTCCATGTTTATCTATGCCCTCAAATTTGGTGGGGTGGGGATCTCAGGGAATCACCAGGGCAGAGTAAACAGTGATAGATAATGCACTCTCCTGCCAGCTCTGTTGTAGGAGGGTTCATCAAAAAAACAATGGCCTCTGCCAGCACTTTTGTTTGGGAGAAAGCTGCCCCCCCCCCCACTCTCTCCCTGACTCCAGACAATTCAGTTCCTCTGCAAATGTCCCTGGTGCCTTTTCAGCTGCTACCCCAGTGCTAGAGCTCAGAGGGAGTGAATCAAAGTAAGTCTGTGTGCGGGCCCTTTAAGAAGAATAGCCTGGTACTCCAGCAAACTCCATCTTTCTCAGCCTCAACCCCCACTGGTTTTTACAGCCAGAAATTATGAGAACTTCTCTTCCCAGTACTGGAACCCTAGGACTGGGGGCTGGTGTTGGGCTGATACCCCTCACTCCTCTAAAGCTAAGTTATCCCTCCTAATTTTTATCTGTCACACGTGGGTGTTCTGCATCTCTGCCCCTCCTACCAGTCTCGTCGTGGCTTCTTTAAATCCCTAGTTTTAGGACTTCCATTCAGCTAAATTTTAGGCATATCTGAATGATGTTTGTTCTGTAGTTTAGTTGTAATTTTGATATGGTTGTGGGAGGATGTGAGTACCATGTTTATCTATGCCACCATCTTGACTGGAAGTCTCAGCATTTCCTATAAGGCAGGTCTTGTGGTGGTAAATTCTCTCAGCTTCTCTATATCTGGAAAGTCTTTATTTCTCCCTCATATCTAAAGCATTACTTTACTGGATATATTATTACTGGATGGTGATTTCTCTATTTTAATAATTTGAATATTTGATTCCATGGTCTCCTAGTTTGTAGGGTTTCTGCTGGAAAATTTGATGATATCTAATGGGGTTTCCTTTATATGGTCTCATCATCTATTCCCTGGCCTTGAGAATTCTTTCTTTGTCATTAATTTTGACAATTTTAATATATTATGCCTTGGAGAAGGCCTTATGGATTTAAATAATTAGGTGTTCTATTAGCTTTTTGGATTTGAGGATCCAGTTCTTTCCATAGATTTGGGAAGTTTTTGTTGATTATTTATTTGAATAGGCTCTTTTATTCTTAGCATTTTGTTGAATTTATTTGGGCGTAAGATTGGTTGATAAAATTTAATAGGCTCTTAGTTCCCTTCTCCCACTCTTTTCCTTCTGGTATATCCATTATTCCTATATTGCTCTATCTAATGGAGTCAGATAGTTCTTGTAGAGTTCTTTCTTTTTATTTATTTATTTTTTTACTCTCGATTCTCTTGTATTCCACCTGGGTCATTTCTAAATTTCTGTCTTCTATATCATTAATTCTTTCCTCCATCTGGTCTGCTCAGTTTCATACGCTCACTAGTTCATTCTTGATCTCATTTATTGAGTTCTTTAGCTCCAGAATTTCTGTTTAGTTATTTTTTATAGTTTTAGTCTCTTTGGTAAATACTTTTTTTGGCCATTGATTTTATTTTAGAGCTTGTTGAATTATTTTTCTGAGTTTTCTTGTACCTCATTAAGGGTTTTTTTAAAACCTCAATCTTGAATTCTCTGTCACTTAAGTCATAGTATTCAATGCCTTTATTTTCTGGAGATTTTTTTTTAATTCCCTTGTTAACTTGGTTATTCATTGTTCTTTGTGGATTACTTCTCTGCCTGAGCATTTGTGGGAATGGAGACTTAAAAAAAAAAAAAAAATTACCACTTCAGTGTTTTGCAAGTTGATAAGTAGAGGTTTTTTTTTTTGTTTTCCAGTAGGTGGTGCTAAAGCACAAATTTTTATTCTGGAATCTCTGTGGAGCAGTGTTACCTCAGCCATGAGAAATGCCGCATATTTCTTAAGGAGGTGGGCATCCCCTTTACATTGGGTTGCCTCTGTCATTGTATCTGTCACTCCCATAGATTGGGAAATGGTGGGGTATGGGTCTTCTGTATGTTCCTGATGCTGCCTTCCTGTAGCCAGAAGCCACCAGCCAGAGCTGCTCAGTCTGAGTGGACCCAGCTGCCTCTACCAGGCTATGCTGATGTGGGTGGGGAAAGGCAGGGGCATACTGGTTCACATATCTGGGACTCTGTTTCTCTTCAGTGGATTTAGTCACAAAGGGTACAGACCATCACATCACCATGCTGTTCACAGACCACATAAGCTGAAAAGTTTTTTTCAGCTCCTTTGTGATCTGACAAGTAAGGGTTTTACGGTCAGATTAGGCCGCAAGTGGGTGGGGTGGGCTGGTTCCCACTCGGCTAAATTCACTGTCTGGTGCTGGTGGGATAAGGAATGCTGCAACCCGTTACTGCTACTCTGCTCCTTGGCCCAGCCTCAATGTGTGCCAGCCACCTAGGTCCAATTACTGCCTCGGCTGTCTGCTGGGGCCAGAGTAGGCACCAGACTGCACACGGCTTCTGACTCTATCTTCCCCTCACCCCCTGTCCTATTTCTGCCATTTGCTCAGATATGCCCACATTCAGGTGTCTCAATGCCTGTTAGCAGGGAATCCTTTGTAGAATTAGAGTTGTCCAACTTGTAACTTCAAGAGGAGAGACTTAGAGGTCCTCTCACATCACCATGCTGTTCACTGTCCTACAATGATTTTTGATTTACGAAAATATGCAGAGATGGTGTAGAGAGTTCACATATTCCCCTCACCCAGCTTCCCTTGATTGTGATATCTTACATAACCATGATACCTTTGCCAAAAAATAATAAGAAAATAACATTGGTACAATACTATTCACTAAATCCAGACTTTATTGAGATTCACTATTGTTGTTTTTCCCTTAATATAGCATTTTGTTCCAGAATCAAGTCTGGTATACCACTCATTTAGAAATAGATACTTTAAGAACCTTTGTGCTTATACTTAAGTGTTATCCAGAAATGTAGTTCCAGTCTATATTGCCACCAATAGTATATCAATTATTTTCCTCTGTAAAATTATCTTTAAATTTCAATGGGTAAAAAATAGTATCTTACTGTTTAGTTGCATTTTTTAAGAATTTAAATATTATTTCATACATTGATCATTTGTATTTTCAATTTTTTTGTATCTTGTGCCTATTTTTAAAAGTAGGATATTCTACTAATCAAATTATTAACACTTTGTACATTAAGGATATTAAAATTTTGCCAAAGATGATACAATAATTTTTTATGGTTTGCCGATTATTTTTTGGCAATGGTTTTTTTTTGTGTTTTTTTTAAAATATATTTTATTGATTTTTTACAGAGAGGAAGGGAGAGAGATAGAGAGTTAGAAACATCGATGAGAGAGAAACATCGATCAGCTCCCTCCTGCACATCTCCCACTGGGAATGTGCCCGCAACCCAGGTACATGCCCTTGACCGGAATCGAACCTGGGACCTTTCAGTCCGCAGGCCGACGCTCTATCCACTGAGCCAAACCGGTTTCGGCGGCAATGGTTTTTTAATTTTATATCATTAAATCTGTTCTGCGTTATTTTTATGATTGAGTCCACTACTTTTTTATGCTTAGAAAATTAGTTCCCCATTCTTATATCGAAAGTCTCATACATAGATATGTACAGATACATTATTATTACTTTCTAGACCTTTGGGGGTTAGTTTTGATGTGTGAAAAGTGGGGAAAATGTTACTTTAATTTATAAATAATTAACCAGTTACTATAGCTCTGTTTTTTAAATATTGTTTTCTGCTCCTTCATAGTGTAATGCCACTTTTATACACTAGAATACATAGGTCTGTGCTTTATATTTTATTTCATTTGTTCATTCTGCTGTTAGTACAAAACAGTTTTATGATTCATTATTCTAAGAAATAGTATTTATCAAGTTGCATATATGGCAGATCATTTTCAACAAGGGTACTAAGACTATTCAATGGGGGAAAGACGATCTTTTCAACAAATGGTGCTGGGAAAACTGTGTATCCACATGTAAAGGAATGAAGTTAGATCCTTACCTCATGCCATGTGCAAAAAACGAACTCAAAATGGATCAAAACCTTTACATAAAAGCTAAAACTATAAATCTCTTAGAAGAAAACAAATGGAAAGCTTCATGACATCACTAATCATCAAAGAAATGCAAATTAAAACTACAATGAAGTATCACCTTACACCTGTCAGAATGGCTATCATCAATAAATCAACAAACAGTGTTGGTGAGGATGTGGAGGAAAGGGAACTTTCATGCATTGTTGGCATTGTACATTGGTGCAGTCACTATGAAAAACAGTATTGAGGTTCCTCAAAAAATTAAAAATATAACCACCATGTGACCCAGCAATTCCACTTCCGGATATTTATCTGAAGAAATCCAAAACACAAATTCAAAAAGATACATACACTCCTATGTTTATTGCAGCGTTATTTACAGTGGCCAAGATCTGGAGGCAACTTAAGTGTCCATCAATAGATGAGTAGATAAAGAAAATGTAGAACATAAATAGAATGGAGTATCACTCAACTATAAAAAAGAATGAAATCTTGCCATTTGCAACTACATGGATGGACCTAAAGTATATTATGCTGACTGAAATAGGTCAGACAAAGAAAAACTAATACCATACGATTTTACATATGAAATCTAAAAAGCAAAATAAACAAAACAGAAACTAACTCATGGATAAAGATAAATTGATAGCCACCAGATGGGAGAGGGGTTGGGGCGATGAGTGAAAAAGGTAAAAGGGTTTAAGAAGTACAAATTGTCACTTATAAAAATAGTCACAGGGATGTAAAGTACAGCTTAGGGAATATAGTCAATACTGTAACTATATATAGTGTCAGACGGGTACTCGATTTATTGGAGTGATCACATCATAAGGTATATAAATGACTAGGCACTATGTTGTATATCTGAAACTAGTATAATATTGTATATCAACTGTAATTGAAAAATTAATTTTAAAAAATAAATTTAAAAAATACTTTGCCACAAGAGCTTGTTTAGGTTCATCCTTTCCTTAAATAATGCTGGACTTCAACTTGGCAAATAAGAAACTTGGGCTGTGATACAGTTGTGAGAGTAAATGTATTACCCAACTGTCTAAATGCTTATATAATACTGTGTCTATCGCTTTCTTTTTAGAGGTTTACTCCCTCTTCCATTTCCTAACTTGACATCTGGTAAAACAGAATTTGGTTTAGCAGTTAAAATAAAACAAGAAACAAACAAACAAACAAAAACACATGAGTCTATCAAAGCGAAACTAAAATGTTTAATAAAAGCATAAAAATTATGCTAAAGATGAAGACTAAAAATTAGATATTAGGCAAATTTATAAAACAAAGTACTACAGTTTTTACATTTCAACAAATCATAAAGTATAAAATCGTAAAATGTCAACATGTGCAAGGAAAGCATTAATAGCCTTTTTGGTGACTAGCCATATAAAGCTGTTTTTAAAGTGCTACACTGTGAGATATTATATTTAAGAGTTTAATAAACATCTGATTTCAACATAGTCACACATAAAACACTTTTTCCCCTCAAGTAAGCTATGAACTGTTTTGTTAGGAAAGTTGAAATTAAGCATGTATAAAATTAAGGAGTAATAAACTTGTTAATCCCAAATTACTAGTGCAATTCAAAAGCCTAAAAAATTCCAGATTAGGAACAAACTGTCCTGCTCAAGGTGCACTTTAATCCACACATGTATCTTATCTAAAATCCATACCACAGCCTCTCCATCTACTTACAGTTTGTTCCTGGGCACTTCATTTATTAGTTGTGTTTTCTTTTTTAATTAACAAAAAATCCTCAAGGCACCTAAAGATTAGCCTATGTTTCATTTGTCCATATTGAAAATGCAGAGGGGTAAACTGCTAGGGATCAAGTGGTGGCAGTACAGAGAAGTGGTTTAGAGAGACTGGCACAAAGACTGGTAAATTTGAAATGAACCTTTTCACTAGGTACCTAAACATCTAAGCTTTGGCTTTATCAGCTACAAAATGGCATCCTTTTAATAATCTGTAAGGATTATGTATGCCTACAAGTAAAGCATTGACTGGTACCAGCAGGAGGAAAATCTAAAAAATAGAGTTGTTTGTATTATTATCATGATTACTTCTATATAAGGAAGGAGTACTATGGATGAATAAAGGAAAAGGCTCACCATTCTTTGGACTGTGTTCTCACTGGGAGCAATACTGGCATACTGGGCAGGACAGTTCTTTTACAGAATTGCTCAGACCTTTGGCATCTGGGCCTTAAGGCAGCAAAAGGCCAGTAGCACCCCCATCGTTGTGATAACCAAAAATACACCCATACATTTCCAAACACCCCCTGAAAGAGGCCGTTACCTTTCTTGAGAACTGCTCTTCTTGAGGGGCCTTCTTTATTAAGAAACAATTTAGTTATTTTAATACGAATAAGAATTTCTTACTGTCTTAGACGGTATTTAAGGATGAGATACATTAGGCCTGGTGGCAGGGAGAATAGGAAAGAATTCACTACAACCTGAATCCTAGTATCAGAATTCCCAAGCTCACTATTTAGGACTCAAGTCAAAAGGTAGAGCTATATCTTTGCAAGTAAACTCAGCAGGAAGGAATTCTGCCATGAAGCCACGTCTTCAGCTAGTCTGACTGTTATGTAGTTGAAATGGAAGGTAGGCATATAAATTCAGACTATGACCTTTCCTCAACATTACTGGACCAGGGTCCACTTCCTCCCATGTCTACAAAAAGTAAAAACTAAAATCATAAAAAGATTAACAAGAACAACCCCCACCCCACCCCACCCCTCAACTGGCATAAGATCTGTGGCAAGAAAAGCTCTAACTCAGCCTGAACTCACATCCTTTTCTGACAAAGTATTCAAGTCTGAGCTCCACTTTCATGTTGTCACAAGTCTGAAACAGACCTGTTTCAGACCTTCTATTCCTAAATTTGTTCTTCAGAACTTAACAGTGTTTTGATGATGCTAGGAAAGATATAGGGCATTTGACCTTCGTTAGTGCTGAGAGAGAGAAGGCAAGTTTTGTTACCACATGAAATGACTAAGGCACTGAGATGAGAAGAAATGCTCACTGTTAGAAGCCACTGGGAATAAAATCCAAATCTCCTGCTTCCCAATCCAGTCCTCTAGTCCCATTCCCTAAATCACAGACAAGCGTTACTAAAAAGGCTGAAGTATCCTGCTGAGGAGCCCCGAGATGAAAGCTCCCATATGTTCTACCCTCTTTTTAGTCTCCAACCTGAGCCTACCCTGGATCCACTAAGTTGCTGGATCCGCTGTCAAGTGTAGAAAGAAGAATGTGTTTAGAAAGACATGTATTTACATCCTGTTCACCATCTCCTTTCAGAGATGTTCTTTATCTCTTTGAAATGATTATATTAAATGGATGTGGGGCTAAAGTTAGACCGTATTTTCCCGTCAGAAGGGGCTTCTGAGAATCCTTAGGTAAAGCAAATGTGAAACTCTGCATCAGGCTCACAAACGTCAGGAATAGTTCCATCTTTGCCAGCTGCTCTCCCATACACACCCGCTTCCCTAAAATAAGAGCAGAAAAAAATTAAGCATTATAATACCACCCCTTTTTCTGTCTCTAAAAGGACACATTTATATGCAATATCTAAATTGTCTTAAATACAGATATAGAGTTTTAAAATAAAACTGCCACATATACCACATGACCTCCCACAGTAATGCTGATTAAAATTTTTATATATGAAGTTCACATTTTAACCCCTACTCATAAAAATCTATCTTCATCCTAGACAGGAACTAGAGACAGATCTGATTCTTGTCTCCTCCTGCTTCTGTACCTACTTGTTTCTTTCCTGTGCTCTTACCTGGATGATTAGGGAGAAAATAAATCAGATTACGATTCTCCGGAGTATTCCTTCTCTAGGAACCTAAAGGAGCTGCTGCTGAGAATAGAGAACCCCTCTCACCCACCAGCCATCAGTCAAAAGCTGCTCTGAACTCCAGCAGTTCCCTGGCACTCAAACCATCACCAGAGCAGTTCAGAGATGAAGATTCCTAGGCGTATTTAAAGACTTAAAACCAAATTGCTTTCCTTTCATTTTTAAAATCTGAAATGAACATAGCGGAGATGTATTATCTACATGATTTATCTCTTATATTAGCTTGCCCGGAAAGAAACATTTTTAAAACAGTACTATGAAATAATAAAATATTCTTTTGGTTCTACTTCATTTTTAGTTATGCCATTAAGAAAATAAAGTTTAACTGACCTATCCCAAAAGGAATAAATGTTTCTCTTTTAATAAGTTGTCCTTGATCATCCAGAAATCGATTAGGGTTGAAATCATCAGGTTTCTCCCAAATGGCTGGATCTCTGTGCACTGCCCACAAGTTGGGTACTATCACTGTGCCTTTAGGAATAGTATACCCTTGGAGCACTAAAACAAACAAACAAAAAACAGTGTCATTCAGCATGCTTTTTTACTAATCTGTAAACATCGCTATCTAAAAAATACCTAGTGACATATCGAGCTCTTAATTTGCTGAGACTAAACCTTGAGGTACTTGCAGGCAGGGGCAAGACCTTATCAATTGGCATCCCTTTCTCCATACCACCCCAGGATCCAGCTAAAGAGTTGTTGAATTAATACATTAGATCAAACCATAACAACATTATAATGAAAAGAAAACACATAGAAATCACAGGGCATACCAGGTAAACTTTCCCAAAGAATAGAAATTCCTAATACTTGTATAAAACTTTATATTTTACAGTCTTTTATGTCCACACAATAATATGATGAGAAAGGTAACTAAGGTAAAGGGATGTACAGGGAAGTCAGCATTGTCTCTTAATCGGCTAAAAAATCCATGTGCACTTTAAGTGATGCCCAAAAGATACTGCACACGCAGTGAATTTAATTTGTACCAAAGAAATTGTTAAATGATCTAATGCCGTTTATAAGTGATTGCCTCCTACAACAGTCTCATAACTAATTTAAGCCCGCTACATCATCAGCTGTCTCCCAGGAGGTGACTTCCTTGTTACGAGGGAATCTGAGTGCCTATACAGGGTGGGCAAAAGCCAGGTTTACAGTTGGAGTTCGTGAAACACAGTTTATTCTTGTATTATTGTTTATTAATTGTTGTATTATTTTTCATATGAACAACTGTAAACCTACTTTTTCCCCACCCTGTATGTCAAGGGCATAATCAAAAGGACACATTTCACTGTGAGAGGTTGAAACAGGTATCCTTAGAATCAAAAGGGCTCTTCTAACTCTTTAATATTTATGCTTCACTTGCAGAATTGTAACAACTGAAGTAGGATAATTCCAAGTTAACACCTTGCTGGCCAGCTATTTGGAGCCAGAACTTGCTCGTGTGGCCAGCTACTTTTAGTAGTTTTGGCAACCCATGGCTCTCCCTCATTGTTCCACAAACCAGTGTTTTGTTCTTCAATAATAGTTCAGCTGTAGACATGCTATTTTAGTAATTATCTTGGTAAATTTGATGCCAAGAACAAAGAAAAGGCCATAAGACAGATAATATAATCTGTTGTATTTTTTGCCTTCACCCATATATATCTTGAAGTTGCAAATATAGCCACTCTCACTTTCACAAAGCATCCTTACTAAAATTCCACATTTTATTATTTTTGCCGGATAATACGTCTTGAATCTGATGCGTCCTCTCCATGGAATCGTTGCTTCATTGAGTGATAACTGCTGTTTGGGTACATATAAAGATTTACGTTTCGAGATAAAGTGATCCGTGAAGACGGTCTATGTTACATGTTGCTTGTGAATTATCATTCAGATGAAAGAATGTAAGTATTTACTCGAACCTCTTTCTATAAACATAGTTTTTGGAACTATGGGTGATTCAAGTAAAGGATCGGTTGAACAGTAATCTTTTCATTCTGGCTTCTTTGTTTGTCCCATCAATATAATTAAACCAAGAAACTAATTTATATTCATATAAGTAACGTCCATCTATGGTGAAGTTTTAGCAGATATTTTTGTGGTATTTTTCCATGTGCTAATGTATAAATTGGTTTGAGAAGTAATGAGATTGAAAAATTCTTATCAAAAAATAAATTGGTTACTTCAGTTATACTTTATGGGTCTTCAGATTGAACAGTTATGCCTGAAATATTTGTATAATCCTCCAGGTAAAATGTCTTTTTCTGCCCATTCTTCTTCAGAATCACTTTCACTGTTGGATACTATCACGTTTCTTTTGCCTTCATGATGGTCTAATGTTAAACTCATTACTATCTTCTGACAAGGTACTGTCTTCCAGCTGACTACCAAAGTCACTCGGCCAATCAGACGCGGTGTCCGCACATCATTCACTCTAACATTCTTCTCTGCCATGACAAGTCTTTTTTAAACCTTTTGCCATAATAAAAGATGGATGGGAAGAATTTGATGTAGTTCTCATCATAACTGATGAGTTGAGGAAAAGACACGCATAGCAAGGAGGAAAATTAGGGACGGCTGAAATAAGTGCCGAGCAGTGAATTGGCTTGTATCTCGCACCTCTTATAATCTGAGCCTACACAAACATAACTAAGAAAATAGTCCAGAGTGCTCTTTTAAAATTCTACATTGCTTTCAGACCTTAAAATTACTTAATGTGAGTGGAAACACAAGTATACTCGTAACCGGTAAAAAAGGTGGTGTTAAAACCCTTAATTCCATATTTAGACTAGCTCTTCTGACCCCTAAGAAGAGGACGGAGAGGTGGGTGCCTTTGTCAATGCTAGCGTTTCTTCTGTCCAGGCAGCCACTGCATATGGCAGCTTAATTTGTTTGTGACCATTGTGGGCATCTGTGCTCTGAAGAGCAAGCCATTTACAAAACAAGCTGTGTAGAATGCCAGTACAGCAAATACTGGACAACTGTCTGCTGAAGCATCCCCTGGACATTTGACTGTCCATGATACAGTGCTAAACCATTGGGAGGATCAAGGTAGGTGACAGTCACCATACCCTCACCTCAACTTCCCTGGGCTGGGCTTCCCATTCAAAGGTGGAAGTTCTAGACTTGCCTGTTTTCTCCGAGGTCATATGTGGAATGGAAAGCGGCACTACCATAGTCAGCCTCTGCACCTCCATGATGGTGGCTTCTGTGTAGGGCATCTGGGCCTTGTCAGTGAAGGAAGGGACTCGGTCAGCACCAATGACCCTTTCAATTTCCTCGTGGACCTTTTCTATACAAAAAGAGAATAAACCAGAAGACCAGTCACTAGTAAGTTGAGACTTCCCTCCTACGCCACTTACCATCACCTTGTACACACAACCGGCAATGTGGCAGTACAGGCCTGACTCCGCCTGAGTGAAGTGAAGCACTGATCAGATATTCCAAGTGGAGCCAGCTAGCCCCTGTACACTCTGGGACTCTGAAGGATATCAGAACAGATAGAGGGGCGAAGGAGCAAGCACTCTGTATTCAGGAGTACTCTGAATCATTTTCTCATGTGAACACTGGACTATCTAAGCGTTTACTGGTATATGTGACAATATATGGTAGCCCATCAAGGCTCCTAGTGATCTCCATGCCTCTTGGTTTACACATTCACTTTTTTAAAATTGATTTTTAGAGAGAGAAACATAGATGTGAGAGCAAAACATCTATTGGCTGCCTCTGGCACATCCCCTACTGAGGATGGAGCCCGCAACCTGGGCTTGTACCCTGACCTGGAATCAAACCAGCAGCCTTTTGGTGCATGGGACAATGCCCAACTAACTGAGCCACACCGGCCAAAGCTTGGTTTACACATTCTTACGCAGTCCCCTCCCACTTTGTACTAAGTTGGTCTAAGTGACCAACAAGTAAAGGAGGAGTTGACATGTCAGTTCTGAACTTAGGTTATAAAAGACACTGTGGCTCCTGTCTTGGCCATTCACTCTCTCTAGGGTCAAGTCAAGCAGCCCTATGGGAAGGTCCAAGTGGTAAGACCTGCAACCAATAGTCAAGTGGATGAGCCATCTTGGAAGTGGGTCCTTCAGTCCCAGTCAAGTTTATAGATGACTGCAACCCCAGCCAGATTTGACTACTACATCATGAGAAATCTTAAGCCAGACCATCCAGGCTAAGCCACTCCTGGATTCCTGGTCCTCAGAAACTTTGTGAGATATTTTAAGATGCTAAATTTTGGGATAATGTATTACTCAGCAATAGATTAACTAATACAGGTAGGCACAATCCTGTCTGTAGTAGGCAGAAAAAAAACACACAAAAAACCCTCAAAGATGTCCATAAGCTAATCCCCTGAAACCTGTGAACATTCTGCCTCGCCTGGCAAAAGAGACTGCAGATGTGATTAAACTAAGGACCCTGCAGTGGGGAGATTATCCTGGATTTTCTGGGAATGCCCAATCTAATTACATGGGTTTTTTAATTGGAGAACTTTTCCCAGTTGAATTTGGAGTCAGAAGGAAATGGGACTACAGATGAGTGGTCAGAGAGATGCAATATTTCTGGCTTTGAAGATGGAGAAAGAGGGCCATGAGCCAAGGAACCTAGAAATGGATTCTCCACTAGAGCCTCCAAGAAGGAATGCAGCCCTGTCAATCTCTTGATTTTAGCCCAGTGAGACATGTGTCAGACTTCTAACGTGCAGAACTAGAAGATAACAAACCCATGTTGTTTTAAGTTGCTAAGTATATAGTTATTTGTTAAAGGAACAACAGAAAACTAATACACTCTCTTCCCCTGTGTTCTTCCACTATGAACTGCCACTGGCATTCACTGCCTGTTGCTATTGATATAGTGGAACTAGCTGTGTGAGCCTGTGAAAGTCACACAACTTCTCTGGGCCTCTGTTCTCCATTTTAAAAACAAGATGAATGGGTTTGGATGATCATTATGATTCCCATCAGCTCTAAATTGTTATTCCTCTCTAAAGTTCTATCTTCATCACAGTTTCCACACAGAATCAGACCTGTAGAGATTTAAAGCAGGGGCAAGCAAGTATGACACGGTCTAGAAACGTGGAATTTCACCTCTAATACCTCTTCATCGCTTAGTGCTAGGAGCCACAGGATCACCAAAGTTGCTGATCCGAATTTACATAACCTAATTTTGCCATGAATAAAGGAAACACCTATTAATTACCTTGTATGTCAGGGTTCAGTGACATATACAGAAGGCACCAAAGCAAAGAGTTACTCGTGGTATCAGTCCCAGCAACGAAGAGATCACTGATGATATAAAGTAAGTAATCTTCATTAAAACTACTATTGCTATTATTTTTCTTCTCTTCATCCACGTGGAGAAGGTACATGTCTATGAAGTCCCGAGGGTTCTCAACATCCAGAGACTCTCGATGTTCTTTGATGATTCTTTTAAGGAAATTGAGAACATCATTTTCAATGACTCGGAATTCCTTAAATGGTCCAAAGGGAAGGTAATAAAGCCAGGGACATATGTTGACCAGTTGGAGCTGGCTGTTCAGACAGACTTCTAACCCTCGTGATATAAAAGTAAGCATTTTCTTAAACTCACTGTTGGTGTAATCAAAGCGCCGGCCAAAGCACATGAGGCAAATGATATTGGAGATGGCATTGTGGACAATGGGGAAAGGATCAAAGGGGTCTCCTCCATGTTTTTGCATTTCCTCCTTCACATATTTGAACTCCTCAATAATCTTGGGCTCCAAGCTAAGCTTTCCTAAGCCAAAATGACGAAGAGTTGAATGAGAGAACTTCCTCTGTTGTCTCCAGACTGGACCATAACGTGCAAATACAACCCCTGCAAAAGGACACACGAGAAAAGACATTGAGAGATAGCAATACTTAATAATACTCACCAGGACATACCAGGAATGTATTCTGTATTTCTCAAGTCACTTGTGCAGAGTTCATATACATATAAAGATTACCAGCCAAGACAAAGGATTAGCAAAATGTAATTATCAAGATAGTATATGTTTCTAATAACAAAAACCATATGCAATTTGATTAGGAAAAAAATTGCTATACAGCTTATCATTATAGATTGTAACTCCAGGTAAAGTGAAAAGCAGTGAATTTCAATTTCTAGAGTTAGTGTAAATTTTAAAATCTTATTTTCATAAGAGTGAATCCAGGCTTTGAAAATATTTTACGCTGGATACACCCTTTTCTAAACATTCTGAACAGAAGGATTAGCATGGTAGTAGACTGCAGATGAGGGCAGGGATGATATCTGATTGTGCTCACCATTAAAATCCCAGCTTTGGGTATAGTGCTGGGTATAAAGGAGGAGCTCATTAAATATGAGCTGAATAAATCAATAGCACAACTGTATTAGACCACTGGCCATCATAGTTTGAAATCAAGTAACTGGCAGATAATCTAAAATATCTGTTGTTGGCAACTGCCCTAATTTAAAAACATCTGAATTCAAGGTCATCCACAACTATATTTTACTTGACTTCACTTATGTTACACATCTTCCACCACCAGAGCCAACAGAATTGCTCTCAGATATTCCTTGTTTCTTGTCATTTTTTTCATCCTCCTACCTTCCATGGTGTGTTTTGTTTCATCCAGTTCTCTTCCTTTCCCACTTTTAATCTACTTTATTTCTGCTACCTTCAAAGGCATGCTTCATTCACTTAACAGATATTTCTGAATGCCTACTATGTGCCAGGAACTGGGATGTAGAACAGTAAAAATAACGACTGTTATTTTATAATAAGGTATATAGAAATTTTATGATTAATCTAATATCTAATGGAGAGAAGTTCCCCTCTCTCCTGCCACCACCTTGTTCTTTTTGAAAATTGTTTTTCATTATCCTTGACTCTTTACTCTTTCAGAAAACTTTAATCCTCTGGTCAAGTTGTTTTTTTTTAAGTGCCTTTGGGACTTTGATTGGATTTAATTTATAGATTAATTTGAACATTGACTTTTTTTTCTTTCTTGATTAAGGTATTACATATGTGTCCTTATCCCCCTATTGTCCCCCCACACTCCCCCACTCATGCCCTCATCCCCCTGTTGTCTGTGTCCATTGGTTAGGCTTGTATGCATGCATACAAGTCCTTTGGTTGATCCCTCCCCCTTACCCCCACCCTCCCCTACCTTCCCTCTGAGGTTTGACGGTCTTTTTGATCATTGGACTTGCTTGCAGTCCAAGAATAAATCCAACTTCAGTTATGATGTTTTATGCTTTTTCAAAACATCGTTGGACTTGGTTTTCTTAATTTTTCTAAAAAATAATTCTTTATTGTTGAATTACATATGTCCCTTTTTTCCATTGACCCCCTCCAGCCTCCCCCGCCCCAACACACACACAGCCCAGCCTTCAGCACCCTATTGTCTGTGTCCATGGGTTATACATATATGTATACAAGTTGGACTTGGTTTTCTAATTTTTTTAATTCATCTTCATAAATGATTATACCTATAAATTTTATTTTTTATAATGTACTTGTATGGATATACTGGCCTCCTAAAATGAGCCAGGGTGTGTTCTCCCTCTTTGAAAGAATTTGTTTAAAATTTGACATGTTTCTCTTTTTTTCTTTGAGTTTATTCTTTTGTTCTTTTTTGGATGTAAAAAGTTAGTCTTCTAACTCATTACATTTCAGACCTTTATCCTAAAAAATGAGTTAAGGCTCTGTAATTGGCCTCTGGGTACCACGTTAGCTGTAGTTCGTAAGAACTGTATGCATGGCATAAATTTTCATTACAGTTTAAGTTTAAATTTTTTTTCTAGTATTATTCTCTTTTACCACCTAGCTCAGTTTGTCTCATACTGATTTTTGACAATGATGAGCTTGCTTTTTAGCCTGGTATGTGATCAATTTTAATAAAACTTCCAAATAGTTAAGAGGAATTTGTATTCAAGTTATTGTTGGGGATAGGGTTCTCTGTATGTCCAAAAGAGAAGGCTTGATAACTGCTGAAATCAAATCTTCTGTATACTTACCAAATTTTTATCTACCTGATTTCTCAACTATTCAAATATGTATGTTAAGATATCCTGCTATAATGGTGTGTTTGTCAATTTCTTTTTGCTGTTCTATAATTTTTATTACATATATCATAGCTAGTAAATATTTATTTATATCTATAGCTCTGTGTATAAGTTATTAGGTATATATATACCTAATATATAAATAAACTATATATTTAGACAATATTTCTAGGAACATTCAAATTTAGAATTATTATATCTTGTTAAACACAGCCAGCATGGCTCAGTGGCTGTGCATCAACCTATGAACCAGGAGGTCAAGGTTCAATTCCCGGTCAGGGCACATGCCCAGGTTGCAGGCTCCATCCCACAGTGTGGGTTGTGCAGGAGGCAGCAGATAAATGATTCTCCCCCATCATTGATGTTTCTCTCTCTCTCTCTCCCCCTCTTCCTTCCTGTCTGAAATCAATACAAATATATATA
>NW_005364596.1:3187297-3206222 GCF_000412655.1 Myotis brandtii
TGCCCTAACCTGTTTGGCTCAGTGGATAGAGCATTGGCCTGCGGACTGAAGAGTCCCAGGTTCGATTCCGGTCAAGGGCATGTACCTTGGTTGCGGGCACATCCCCAGTTAGGGAGTGTGCAGGAGGCAGCTGATCGATGTTTCTCTCTCATTGATGTTCTAACTCTCTATCCCTCTCCCTTCCTCTCTGTAAAAAAAAATCAATAAAATATATTTTTAAAAAAAACAACAAAACTCATTTTATCATCATGCAATGCCTTCCTTATTGTTTTTTTCTTACTTTATCTTTAATATTGAAAATATTACAGATATTCCCATTTCTCCTTTTTGAGGGGTCTACCCCCCTTCTCCATATCTCCACCAAACTATTGTCTGTGTCCATGGGCTATGCATATATGCATATAAGTTCCCTGGTTAATCTCTTCCCACCCACCCATCCACCCCACCTTCCCTCTGAGATTTGACAGTCTGTCCCATGCTTCTATGTCTCTGGGATCTATTTTGTTCAACAGTTTATTTTGTTCATTAGATTCCATATCCGTGAGATCATGTGATACATGTCTTTCTCTGACTGGCTTATTTCACTTAGCATGAGACAGGTACCTCCATTCTGTCTCAAAGGGTAAGATATCTTTTTTACAGCTGCATAGTATTCCATGATATAAATGTACCACAGCTTTTCTATCCACTCATCTACTGATGGGCACTTGGTCTATTTCCAGATCTTAGCTATTGTAAATTGCACTGCTATGAACATAGGCTTGCATATAGTCTTTCTGATTGATGTTTTGTGTTTCTTAGAATATATTCCTAGAAGTGGGGTCACTGGGTCAAATATCAATTCCATTTTTAATTTTTTGATGTAACTTAATACTGTTTTCCTTAGTGGCTGCACCAATCTTCATTCCCTCCAGCAGTGTACTAGGGTTCCCTTTTCTCCACATCCTCACCTCATTTACTGATTTGTTCATGATAGCCATTCTGACAGGTGTGAGATGATACCTCATTGTTTTAATTTGCATCTCTCTGATGATTAGTGACTTTGAGCATTTTTTCATATCTCTTAACTATCTGTATGTCCACTTTGGAGAAGTGTCTATTTAGGTCCTTTGCCCATTTTTTAATTGGATTATTTGACTTCCTTTTGTAAAGTTGTATGAGTTCTTATATTTTTTGGAAATGAACCCCTTATCAGATGTATCATTGCCAAATACATTCTCCCATACAGTGGGCTCCCTTTTCATTTTGTTGATGGTTTCTGTGGCTGTGCAGAAGCTTTTTATTTTGATGTAGTCCAGGGCACCTGGTTAGGCAGCCAGGTTGCGATTGCAGGCCCGTCTGTCTGGGGGTAGGGGGTGGGGTGATGGGTCACAATGGCAGGGCCAGGTGTGCTAAGTCAAGATGACAGGGCAGGCAGGCCAGGCAGGCCCTGTCAACGTGGCAGGGCGGTTGTCCAGGGCACTGGTTCAGGCTCGCCAGGTCATGGCGTCAGGCCCGTGCTGGGGGTGTCCAGTCTCAGCACTGGGGCCCTGCATGCCTGACTAGCATCAGGGTGCTGGGCCTCGGCTGTTCCCCACAGCCTCCTTCCAAGGAGAACCCTGAGGATCCTCCAAAATGTCAAGCACTCCACTCTCAATGGGAGAAAAGCGCCCGACCAATCCGCATGAGGCCTAGCAGCTCCTCCACCAGGAGCGCCCGAACCGCCCGGAGGTCCCACACTGACTGAAAGATGCCCTCCACACTCACACCCACACCATCTCTCCCTCCACACTCACACCCACACCATCTCTCCCTCCACACTCACACCCACACCATCTCTCCCTCGCACATGCTTTCACACACAATCTCACCCTCACTCAGGTCCTACATGCCCCCATGTTGGTCCTCTGCCTTCCTTATTCTTAATAATTAAGTCTGACAAGGTATATTTTTGTCAAAAATACATCAGCTTTCCTTTTTTCAGGCATTTTCTTACTATAATCTTTTCTTTTACTTTGAATTTGAAATGAACTCTTATGTTTGGGGTATATTTCTTTTTTGGGGGAGGATATAACTCTTTTAAACAACATATATTTGGATTTTTTTAAAAAAATACATTCTGGCCATCATTTAGCCTGTAAACTTAGTCCATTTACATTTAAGTACTATTTCTAACATTTTGCACTTTCTACTTGTCCTACTATGTCTATTCTCTTTCCCCTCTTCCTTTCTTGCCTTCTTTTGAGTTGAGAGGAAACAGGGTGAGTGATCAACCTCCAGTTTTTAAAAAGCTCACTTAATGTCTAGTTTAATGGTCAGCAAACTACAGACCAAAGGCCAGATCCAGCCTGCTACCTTTTTTGTATTACAAGAGAGCTAAGACTAGCTTTTACATTTTTACATGGTTGAAAAAATTCAAATAATATTTTGTGGTATTTTTTGGTGAAGTATCTATTTAGATCCTTTGTGAAAAGTATATGAAATTGAAATTTCAGGGTTTATAAATAAAGTTTAACTAGAACACAGCCAGTTATTGAGTCACTGTAATTCATTTACACAATCTGCAGCTGCTTTTGCACTAAATGGCAGAATAGTCGCGACAGAGATTAGTGGTGGAGGCGGAATTTTCTCTGCCAGGGTCCAGGCCAAGACAGGCAATTGTCCTTGTTTTGCTGGTAGCCAGGTTTGTGGAGTGTTCTTTGTCCAATACACTCAGAGTTAAGCTCTTTAAGAGTTTTCTCTTTATCTAGAGCAGTGGTTCTCACCTTCCTAATGCCGTGACCCTTTAATACAGTTCCTCATGTTGTGGTGACCCCCAACCATAAAATTATTTTCATTGCTACTTCATAACTGTAATTTTGCTACTGTTATGCATCGTAATGTAAATGTCTGATATGCAGGATGTATTTTCATTGTTACAAATTGAACATAATTAAAGCATAGTGATTAATCACAAAAACAATATGTAATTATATATGTGTTTTCCGATGGTCTTAGGCGACCCCTGTGAAAGGGTCGTTCGACCCCCAAAGGGGTCACGACCCACAGGTTGGCGACCCACAGGTTGAGAACTGCTGATCTAGAGGTAACTGTTCATCCTGTGTGGTACAAGGCCATATCTCTCTGCCCTTGCTTCCCCCGCGCTGCATTCCTGACTGACCACGAGCTCAGTAAAACCCAATGTTCTCCAGAACATGTTATCTATTTTCTGCAGGGGTGGGGGTGGTGATGAGGAACTGGCTAACAATTACCCTTATAGGCATTTCAAGCAATCGCTCTTTTTAGCCCACTGTCTCACCCCTGTACCTCCAGTTCCTGAGCCTTTTGGAAGTTCTACAGAGTAAACTGTCTCACAGTACTCTTCTCTGTAGTCGCATAAAGGTTGTCATCCCTTGCTTTATGAACTCATTTGCTAATCTTGTGTCCACTTTTTGTCTTCAGATGTTGTGGTGCAGAACTGTAAATACATTTCATCATAGGTGGAGTATACGCTTCTGTTAAAAGTCCTTCTGGTTTGGTATGTGGTTGTCAAGACCAAGAGGAATGGAAATGTTTCCATTATTCCCCAAAACAGAACTCTGCCTTTGTTTAGTAAAGTTCCATAAACTACTTCCTAGACAAACCCAGCTTAGTCACTCTTCCTGTCTTTAACCAGGGCCAAGTCTTTTGCTGCAGTCAGCATTTACTAAGTATTGTTGGGCCTCCTTTCCTTTTCTTGCAAAAATATGGTCTCACTCCACTTCAGGATTTGATACTAATTCTAACTACCATCTCATCATTTAAGATATTACATATGAGATGTCTGCTTTGTTCTCTTACTCAAGGAATTTTATTCTTCCTTTGTTAGGTCCTCAGTCTGTACTCACCATCTTTTAAATTACACACCTGTATTTCAGAAATACTTTATCCAGCAAAATACCCCTTTTCTATTAGTTTTCCCAGTATTTAGTTAGAATCTCCTGAATAAATGAGGCCCTGCATGCTTGCTACTAAGAGAACAAAGATTTAGAAGATACAGTCCTTGTTCTCAAGATGCTTACAGTCCTGTGAGGAACTGGGTAAACCAACAATCCTAATACACTGTTATATGTTGGATTGTATTGAAGTTGCATCTTGTACTGAATGTTGTATATTTTAGGTATATCGAGGTTGTAATGTAGACAGAGGATGGAACACCATATCAGCTAAGAGAAGGCAGTGCTTCTCAGAAGAAAGCTCATCTGAGCTGATATTTCATGTGTTAATAAGGATGTGCATGAAGGCACCTCTTAGAAAAATAAATAACTTTAGCAGTGTCAAAGAAGTGTTTCAAGAAGAGTTTTTGATGGTGAGCTAACAGGAATGAGGTGCAAGACAGAAGTGACCAAAGTGACAGTGCCCAAAAATGCCAGGGATGAGAGACATTGACAGAATTAATGGCCTCGGGGTTCCAAACTTTACAAAATACCCATGATGTGGAGCCAGAATGGCTTAGGGTCTTAGAAGTTTTTGGAAGAAATTCTGGCATATCCTATCATCTCCATTATTAGCCACAAAAAGCAATAGTGGTCATGAATCTATTGGTTGGGAATGACAAAAAAAACATATCCTCAAGCTAGTTTGGCAAAAAGGTCAATTAGGATGTGGAACCAAAAAACAGGAAGGGCCGAGTGTCACCACCTCATGAAACACTAAATGTCACAGGACTTTTTCTTACTGCACCCAGTTTTCACTTCCTTCTGTCTGACTGACTTCTTTCCTACTGCAGATCAGCTTTTACACGAATATTAGCTATCTTAAGATGTCTATTCTCCCATTTTCACCACCAGAGAGAAAAGCCCTCTATTCTCCAGCTCCAACCTCAAAAATGCTGGGAAAGGATTTAAATGCTTCAATCAAGTATGCCATAGTGATAAGCAATTTGGGACACCTTACGTTCATTTTGTGGCTTGAGGTTTCCAAACTATGCCACAAGTATAAATTCTTACCCCCAAACCATGTGAGGATAGATCTCTAGGTATGAATTCTTGAGTTCTATGCCCAGCCCACAAAGTAACCAGTGTTACAAAGAAGTGAGATATTCTGATCAGTCCATCTTTGATCAGGGGTCTCCCCCTCAACTAGTCATTGTGACCAGGGAAGAGAGTTCTTATAAAGATATGGCATCATTTGGCCCAGCCACAGTTAATGTCTACAAAAGAATGGTAGGGACAGAGTTCCTCAGACAAAGGGGGTGCTCTTGTCAAAGGAATAGATTCTATAGTTGAAACAAAAATCCACCTCAAACCAAATAAAGGTCAGGCTAAACTGACTATAAAACATCTTCACAAAGGAATACTGTACAACACTTAAGAACTTTGCAGGAGAACATATTTTTTAAATTTTTCCCCTTTTATTGAATTTATTGGGGTGACACTGATTAACAAAATTATACAGACTTCAGGTGCACAATTCCACAACACATCATCTGTACACTCTATTGTGTGTTCACCACCCAAGTTAAGTTTCCATCCATCACCATTTACTAGTATCCCCTCTAAACCTCCTCCACCTCCCTGCAGCAATCACCATACTAATTGTCCATGTCCATGAGTACTTTCTCCTTTTTTTCTTTTTTGCTCAATCCCTCCACCACCTTCCTATCCAGCCCCGCTCCCAACAGGTGTCAGCCTGCTCTCTGTCTATGAGTCTGTCACTACTTTGCTTGTTAGTTCATTTTGTTCATTAGATTCCATAGATGAGTGAAATCATATGGTACTTATCCTTAACTGACTTATTTCACTTAGCATAATGCTCTCCAGGTCCATCCATGCTGGCGTAAGGATAAGATTTCCTTTTTTACAGCTGAGAAGTATTCCATTGTGTAAATGTCCCACAGCTTTTTCATCCACTTATCTATTGTCCACTGATTATAGAAGTCCACAGGGTCATAGAAGTGTTCCTCTTAGTAGGAATTCATGCTCTCTTACATAACTATTTTAATAACTATTCTACTGCATTTACGATAAGATTCAAGTTATCTTGTTTTTCTCACTCGTTTTCAAATTCCCCAGATGAACTTTCATTTCTATCTTCAGTTCTTAACTTCATTTTGCATCTTCTTTCCCTTCAAGGTAGCCAATACTGACAACTTATCCTGTACTTTTAAACTTCTTCATAATTTCCTTTGCCTTCCATTTGTATGGCTTTGGCATTTGCCTAGACCCGTGGTCGGCAAACTGCGGCTCGCAAGCCACATGCGGCTTTTTGGCCCCTTGAGTGTGGCTCTTCCTAAGCCTTAGGAGTACCCTAATTAAGTTAATAACAATGTACCTACCTATATAGTTTAAGTTTAAAAAATTTGGCTCTCAAAAGAAATGTCAATCGTTGTACTGTTGATATTTGGCTCTGTTGACTAATGAGTTTGCCCAAGTGGTCGGCAAACTCATTAGTTAACAGAGCCAAATATCAACAGTACTTCTTCAAAATAGACTTGCCCAGGCCGAAAACCAACTTCTGCGCATGGTTCCACGAAGTTTCAATCACACTGTACGTGCGCCTGCACGTGGTATTTTGTGGAAGAGCCACACTTAAGGGGCCAAAAAGCCACATGTGGCTCGCGAGCCGCAGTTTGCCGACCACGGGCCTAGATTCTTGCTCCAAGTCTCTAACAGTGTCTCAAAATTAGAAATGATCTAATTTCTATCAACAGGGAAATAAATAAATAACAAAAGCTAGAAGTAAAATACTTTAAATATATGATACATAAGTTTTAAAAATACATACCAAATAAAGTTATGTACTGTTTATGAATCTGAAGCAAATCTGAGTGGTGGATAAATGAGTTTATATTGCTCTCTGAATCTTCCATTTGAAATAATTTATAATAAAAATAGAGTGCAGAAACCTTTTAGAAGAAATGGGCCACACTTAGAGTAAATCACTTCTTTGGTAGCCTTGCTTCTGAGTTTGTAATTTTATTTTCTATTCCTGCTCAGGAAAAAATCATATGAATTAATGAGTGTGATGGGTATAGCTGATGTAGTACATCTAATGGCCTTTCTAGCTTATGGGCTTCAAAAGAGCACCAATCTAAGTATGATATTTTGAAAAACTCAAATATAATAAGAAACCTTCCCACATTCTAGATTGTTTTGGCAATGTGTTAACTATTTCCAGCCTCTCTATGCATATCACAGTTTATGAAACATTCCCTGTCTGCTAGTCTTTAGCAGCAAAAGTATTTTTAAATATCTTGTGATAAATATTTAATAATGTTATTGGCCCCTAATTCATAATATCATTTCTTTCCCCTAAAAGTCTGCACATGTTCTATCTGAACAGTTTCACATATCACAATTTTGACATTGGAAACCTTTAGCCAAAGTTAGCTTGGGCGCTCCTCAAGTCTTGCTCAGCTGAGCCGCTCAGCCTTTTAGCTTCAGTGGCCTCGCTTTTTCATGTTGGTCATGCTGTCCATTTTCTGACCTGTGAAGTCTACTCAGAACTCATCTGCTCTTTCATTCTTTGATAATCATCTTGAAATAAACTCACATTCTCTCCTTTAATTCTACACTCTTGAAAAAGTTCCAATAAAAAAAACCTCCTCAACTGTCTAAATTTTCCTATCCAGATGATCTGTTCTCTATTCTAAGTTAAGTCCACAAGCATTTTCTTTGCAACATATGGTTCTTCTTCTACTTTTTATAGTCAATCACATTCACCAGCTACAGAAATTCTTCTCAATTCTTTCACATCCACCAGAATAAGAGCAGCATTGCCTAACACGTCCTGTCTCTTAGAGCAGGGGTGGGGAAGCTTTTTTCTGCCAAGGGCCATTTGGATATTTATAACACCATTCACAGGCCATATAAAATTATCAACTTAAAAATTAGCCTGCTACATTTGGTCAAACCTTTAATTAACTCACCCCTAATGCCTAGGCAGGGTCAGAACAAATGATTTCCGGGGCCTTACACAGCCCTCTGGCTGGATGTTCCCCACCCTGTCTTAGAGGAATGGGTGCTTTAGTTGAGATGCTGAAGCACCAAGTTTCCCGAGGCTCGCAGTGCTTCTTAAGTAAAGAGGGAGCTCATAATAATCTGTGGTCCAACTAATACTTAGAAACTGACTCATTATAAATTCTTGACCAAACGGTATAGCCACCAAAAAGGACCTCAAAGAAGAAAATCTAATTCCTACCTTTAAAAATCTAGAGGAAAAGACAGACATGAAACACAAAAACTATGATGTGGTAAGTGCATCAACAAATGCTTGTATGCATGCATTCATTTCTTGATTACCTCCTCTGTGCCAATTAGTGGGGACACAGTGGTTACGAAGATGAACAAAATCGTTGCCCTCACAGAGCTCACATTCCAGTAGTAGATAGACTTGGTGATAGGCTAAATACTTTCAAAGTGTTTATCAAATGAAGTAAGCATATGATAAAATAAGTTGTGGCACTGGATAGTGTCTAAAATAGGACTAAAAGGCAACATTTGGTCTGAGAGATGACAAGGAGTCAGTCAAGTGCAAAGTTATTCTCGGCCCAAAGCAAACCCAGTGGCCTGTGGCAGTCACAACCTTGGCAGGAATCAGCTTGGTGTGCTTAGAGCAGGTTGAAATGTACAAATAAAAGGAGAGTGGGAAGAGATAAAATCAGAAAGGCAGGCAGGGGCCAGATTCTTCAGGGCACAGTAGGTCAAGTATGGAGCTGGAGGCAATTGGTTTCAGCTGGGAAGTGACATGGTTAAATACATGATTTTTAACAAGAAATCCCGTTAGAATGAAAGTGATACATACAATCATGGAGAAAAGAATAGAGCACCTCTACCTGGCAGTAGAGAAGTATCTCAGGGACCAGTTTCTCAAAGAGGTGACATTTCAGCAGGTATGGAAAAACAAAATAACAAGTGTTGTTGAGGATGTGGAGAAATTGAACCTGTCATTGCTGATGGGAATGTAAAATGGTGCAACCACTATGGAAAGCCATTATGGCACCTACTCAAAAAATTGAACAGATTTAAACTATGATCAGGCAATTCCACTTTGGGGTATATACCTAAAGAATTAAAAGCAGTGACTTGAACAAATATATATTTTTTCAACTGAGTATTTATTGAGGGTCTGCTTAGTGGCTCATCAGCAAAAAGACACGTTGGAAACACAATTTCAGTCATCAAATGCCCATTTCATGAAAGATACTGTACAAGGGTGGGGAAACAAAGACGGTTAAGAGAAATCACTAGGCCAAGGATCCTGGTCTGATGAAGGAGACTGGACAAGGGGTTTGGCCGCACGGTGGGCCTGGCTGTGCGTGCAGATGCACCAAGCACTCTATTCACATTTGGTTACTTGGGAGTGGGTGTGGTATGCTCCAGGGATGGTAAAGAATGAGGCTACGAAACAAGAATGTCTGCTGAGACTCTGTAAGATCTGTGACAAGTTTGGTACAGCTATAAGACTAATCACCAAGATAGTCTGGATTTGAGCTGATAGTAAAGACCTTTTGCAGTTTTGAGCAGAGGAGACATAATGATTGAGGGCATATATTTTGACACCACACAATCAGGAAGTGGCTGATAATGCATTATAATTACAATTTTGAGGGTGAAATACCATTATTCCTGGTTTACATAAAAATTTAAGAAGCTTGCCTAAGTTCATGCAGCTAAAGAGTGACAAAGGCAGGATTTGAACCCACTTCTAAATCCAAACCCAGAGATTTTGAGCATTTTACTGCAGTCTCAGAATCTCTAGGCCAGTGATGGCGAACCTATGACATGCGTGTCAGAGGTGACACGTGAACTCATTTTTTTGGTTGATTTTTCTTTGTTAAATGGCATTTAAATATATAAAATAAATATCAAAAATATAAATCTTTGTTTTACTATGGTTGCAAATATCAAAAAATTTCTATATGTGACACAGCACCAGAGTTAAGTTAGGGTTTTTCAAAATGCTGACACGCCGAGCTCAAAAGGTTCGCCATCACTGCTCTAGGCAGTCCACCATCTAGATTTGTGGTGTTTTTTGTTTGTTTGTTTTTTAACAGATTTGACATCCTGCACCAGCTCATTTCTATTCTTTAAGCTATTTAAAAATGAAAAACTGTTAAACAGTGGTGGTTTTTGCAGTGCCACTGGTGAAAAAAGGCTTAAAAGGGGAGTTTTTCAATAGGTAATACATAGTAAAATTCAAAGAACACAAGCAAAGAGGTAAGTTCCCCCAAACTCTATTCCCTTATATAAAGGCAAACACTATCAACCATTTCTTGTGTACAATAAGGATTTTCTATAAATATATAATCAGCAATGACAGGTGCTTGTGAATTAAAGATGGCCACAAACTCTTATCTCCTGTCCACTCTTCTCATGGACAGTGGAATCTCTCTCCCCTCTACCTGCATCCGGAAGAGCTTTTTACCTATAGACTACAGAAGTGACTTTTAATATCTGTTTTCATCCACTTGAAACCCAGCTGCGAGAATCCCAACCCATATGAAAAGGCCACATTAAAAGAACCAAGGTGCTTCACAACAGCCCCAGCTGAGCTCCCGGGTGACACCAGCGCCAACGGCCCCGCAGAGGGAAGCCCCAGATGGCTGTGGAACGAAAGCACAAGCTGAGCCCAGCCACCCACAGCACTTTAGGACTTGTTTGAACTAAGTTTTAAGGCTGCTAGTTACACAGTGGCACACTGAAAAATGTGTTATTTAAAAAAAAAAAAAGATTATCCATTGTTCTTATTTTACTTACTTTCTTGGCTATCTTCCAGTAAGGCCATTACATGGATGGTACAAAATTCATTCAGTGTTCTTTCAATGAAATTTTGGTATTTGCCTATTTTCTACTTGTCTAAGTTCACGCAGCTAAAGAGTGACAAAGGCAGGGTACAAAAAAATTCATGGATGTATTGCTCCATACATTGTAAGAGTATATGTTTAGTTTAAAATTAGCCTCTTGTTTTCTAGAGCTACACTGTCTGCTAATAGCCATAAGCTGCATTCACTTTCTCAATCTTACTATCTACATTTAGCTAGTGGACAGCATAGAGAACATTTCTGTCATTGCAGAAATTTTTACTATACAGTACTGTTCTAGAGCAGGGGTCAGGCGAAATTCCTGAAGAAGACTAACTGATATTTTAGGTTTATGGGCCATATAGTCTCTGAGAGAAATACTCTGCAATTATAGTGCAAAAGCAGTCACAGACAAATGGTTAATAAATGAACATGATTGTATTCCAATAAACATTAAAATTGGAATTTTATATAATTTTTAGGTCACGAAATATTCTTTTGATTGCATTGAAATTACTTAGCGTATGTGCATTTTTAAGTTTAAAAACTAGATTGCCACCTGACCAGTGTGGCTCCGTGGTTGAACCAGGAGATCTCGGTTCGATCCCTAGTAGGGGGTGTGCAAGAGGGAACTGATCAATGATTCTCTCTCATCATTGATGTTTCTATCTCTCTCCCTCTCCCTTCCTCTCTGAAATCAATAAGAATATATTAAAAAACAAAAATAAACAAAATTAGATTGCCCTCTTAATAGCATTTTGAAATATTACTTCCTGGCATGTCGTCAGTTGTCGCCAATAAACGCTAATAAACTTTCATAATAATTTTCTACAGGTTTAAACCTTCTTACATCAACACCAAGCATGTAAGCTGATTACATGAAATAAATCTGTGTGTGTGTGTGTGTGTGTGTGTGTGTGTGTGTGTGTACAGACTAATTCATTATATAATTAGTTTGTTTCTCTGGAGGAAAAATAATAAAAATAAAAACTAGATTGCCCTCTTTCAAGATTATATTACTCTGGACATATAAGTGCCTGTTTCCCCATTCCTTTAATAACTGGTATCAAATATATTTGAAAATCTGACTGCTAGAAAACAAAATCTCAATTATGGATTTTATTTGCACTAACCAAGGTTATATCATCATCTTTTAACTTTATATGAATATTTATCATCTTTTTAACTATTCATATTGGGTTGTTGGGCTATTATGCTTTGATTTATTGGAACTGTATTAAAGAAAAATTAACCTTGGCCAACATCTTTTATCAGTTTTGTTTGGGTTTTTTCTTAACAGATATTTGTATATGTACCATGTTCATAGCAGCATTTTTTTCACAGGAGCCAAAAGGAGGAAGCACCCAACTGTCAGGGAACGAATGGGTAAACAGAATGTAATACATACATACAATGGAATATTAGTTAGTCTTAAAAAGGAAGGCAGTTCTCACACATGCTACAACATGGATGAACCTTGAAGCATTATGCTAAGTGAAATATTTCAGTCACAAAAGGACAAATACTGTATGATTACTAAATTCATAGAGACCCCCTCCCCCCCCCAAAAAAAAAGTGGTTGCCAGGGACTGGAAAAAGAGAACTGGGGTTAATATTTGTTTAATGCTCATAAGACTTCAGTTTGGCAAGCCAAAGAGAGTTTTGGAGATGATGGTGATGGTTTTCACAACAATGTGAATAACCTAATGCCAATGAACTGTAAGATTTAAAATTACTGAGTTGGCAAATGTTATATAATGTGTATTTCATCACAATCTAAAAAAACTAAAAGCAGGCAGCCATGAGATTGGAAGAGAATTCCAGGTAGAAGCAGTAGCCTGTGTGAAGGCATGGAGAGGGTGAGGTATGAACTGTGACTTCACTTTTTCAATGAGACATTTAGAATATTATGATCACCACTAGAGGCCTGGTGCACGAAATTAATGCACGGGGGGGGGGGGGGGTTTGGAGAAGGGGTCCCTCAGCCCAGCCTGTGCCTTCTCGCAGTCTGGGAGCCCTCGGGGGATGTCCGACTGATGGCTTAGGCCTGCTCCTGGACATCCTTAGCACTGCCATGGAGGCAGGAGAGGCTCCCACCACTGCCAGCATGCTCGCCGGCCGTGAGCCCAGCTCTGTGCTGAGCACCTGCCCCCTGGTGGTCAGTGCACGTCATACTGACCGGTCATTCAGCTGTTTGGTCTATTTGCATATTAGCCTTTTATTATATAGGATTACTACTATTCATTTAGAATCCTGATGCAAAAGTCTGGCTTCCTCAGATTCTAAAATACCTAGGTCTCTTTATGCCACATTCCAGAGACAGTAAGTAGCAGTTCACTTCCTTAATAAATACTTACTGAGCATTTACTGTGTGCCAGGCACATAGGACTTACCCTGTCCTCCTGGATGTCAGTCTAGTGGTGAGACCCACATCCTGGCCCCAAATCACAAAATTATGTAGCCTCAGTTTTGGTAAGTGCAGTAAAGGAAAAATACTTGTACAATGAAATTGTTCTAAAAAGGGAGCTTAATTTTTGGAGAAGCAGTGAGGAAAAAAAGCCTCCCTGAGGAAACATTTAATATCTACAAAGGAGTGACTCAGAGAAAAAAAAAGTCTGGGAACTATGTTAGCCAATAGGACAAAGGGAGGGGAAGACTGATGAAGGGCAATAAATAAACAGGGAAATAAATAAATAAATAGGTGGATGGGTGGAGTTAGAGGAAAAGTAAATGTGATATTTTATTGAAACAATGTGTTTCGTTTCCTAACCTGGAAAAATTGCCCAAGTTAGACTCCAATAGGCAGGAATCACAGTGGCTACAAACTCAGTGTATTAAGTTTGCCAATAGCCTCCTAAAGTGTTTTTCTGGACTTTCTATTCTTAAACTCTTGCACGCAAAACTCAGAAGGTGAAAAGGATCCAAGTTTTTTTTCCCGGGACAGGGCCTGAAGAGTGAGGCTTGGTTCTGGGAAGGAGAGAATTCCCCTGGAGAGATGCAGCCAAGCTTCACACTTTGTTGTCACCCCCGTCCCTCCCATTACCCTTCCTCCTGATCTTGAAATATGAACGAGTAATCCATCAGCTACAGTTGAATGGCATCTTAAAGGCTACGGAAAAGGGAGGCACTGCCGCCCCCTTACCTCGCCCCCCACCCCGACCCCGTCCCCGACTGGGATGCAGGAATGCTGCGGCGGGGGGCGTGCGGCTGGTGGCTTCACAAGTCCCCGGACACCTGAGGCTCCCGGGCCCAGCTCACCCTTCTCCTTGGTCACTTGGGAGACCAGCGGCATATGTGGACGGTCGCTGAAGGCCTCGGCCTGCTGCACCAGCGCCTCGCGCACGCTGTGGAAGTCATTGAGGACGACCACCATGTAGGGGCCCACGAAGAAGCTATAGATGTTGCCATAGACTCGGGCCAGATTGGTCAGCAGCACCTGCGAGGCCGGCATGGAGGGGTCTATGTGTGGGATATTCTCCCCGACCTTGGTCCAGCTCCTCCCGCGGAGGAAGGGCGGCAGCAGCACGAAGCCGAAGTTGACCAGAACCGGGGAGGGCGGAGCGGCGGAGGGCGCCGGGATTGGCCGGCCTCTGGCTCTCTCCCACCTCCTAAAAGGGGACGCGCCGCCTCCCTGCAGGAGACGCCTGCGGACGAAGGGGGGCGCGCAGCCTGCAAGTTTGGTCTCTAATGGCAGTAGCGCCCCTCCTTTGGGCCCGGCTTGGCTGTGGCAGCTCCGGAAAACAAAGAAGCTGGCTGCGCGTTCTTGCGCTCTGATTGGCTGCTGGGCCTCCTTAGGTCACTCGTTTGTATATGGAGTGTATACATCTGGCGGGGACCATAGGCCCCTGAGGTGACTCGGCCTCCACCTGCAGCTCCACCCTGAGCTGGGAGGGGGAGTTTCTGCCCCAGGTCTGGGAGCCAGAAGACTGGGCTACTCTTCATCCAGATCGGGATGTGCAGTCCAAAAGGACCCTTTCCTCTTCCCAGAGACCGGAGGAAGACGATGACGCAAACGCAATGTGTTAAATTTGTAGGTAACTTGCTTTAAGAAGCTGATGATATAAAGAGAAAATTAATAGGGTAAGGAAGGGTGACGACATTATTATTGATGTGAGGTTAAGACATTATGTGAGAATTGTGTAATAATTTTAAGACAAATGTCTATCTTCTAATGCTCATAATGGCTTATAGGTACTTTCCTTTTACCTCTTCTACAGGCTAAATCCTCTGGTTTTATTTTATTTTATCTAGTGAAAGGTCAGTTGCATATGAATCATCTTAATTGATCATCATGAACAAACCTGTTTCCTTATTTCTGATTATTTTGTATCCTGCACACTCTGAAAGGCTGAACACCATGCTGTACTTACAAAAGTGCGACCAAAGCATAGTTAGCCTCCTTTATTTGTTCTGTGACCCTTTCTATAAACAAGTGATGCCAGGAAGCTATGCTAACTTTCGAGTCTACTCTGTTCTAATACTATTTTTGCCATGTTCTTCATAAGTCATTTGAAGCTTAATAAAAAAAACACCTCATATCTTCTGTAATTAACCATTAATTTTATATTACTTTTCTCATTTTTTTGAATTTGGAGAATTTTTAACATTTAAACTATGGTACTTGTTTGCAGATAAGAACTTCAACATGTCATCTGATTCTCTTCATGGCCTTGCTCTCTTAAATAGTAGCCAATAACATCTTTCCTTACAAGCAACTTACATTCACAAATGATTTTAAAATAGTTGAAGATGTGACTAATTTTCATCCCTAACAGACACCCTCTTGTTATAATTGCATTGATAGCATTTTCTTAAATAATCTCTTTTTTTTTTTTTCGTTAGATCTGTCATGCAGGTAGGAAGTGTTATAGGCTGAATTATGTGCCCCCAAAAATTTATATGTGGAAGTCCTAAACCCCCAGTACCTCAGAATGTGACTGTGTTTGGAGACAGGGTCCATAGAGAGCTAATTAAGGTAAAATGAGGTCGCAGGAGTGGACCTTAATTCAATATAACTGTTGTTCTTATAGCAAGAGATTAGGGCACGTGTTCACAAAAGGAAGGCCATCTGCCAGCCAAGAAGAGGCCTCAGAAGAGACCAACCCTGCCAGCACCTTGCTCTTAGACTTCCAGTCTCCAGACAGTGAAGACATTCATTTCTGTTGAAGCCACCACGTCTGTGTACTTTGTCACGGCAGCCCTAGCTAACTAATACCAAAAGCTACATTGTGCACAACGCTATTTTAAACGTGAAGCCACTGGCTCATACAGTGCTCCTTAAGGATGGATTTCTCCAAATTGTATTCAGGGCTTTCTTATCAGAAAAAAGAATACTTTCTTCTCCATTCTTCCTATTTATTTATTTATTTATTGTTAATCCTCACACAATATTTTTTCCATTGATTTCTAGAGAGAGTGGAAGGGAGGGAGGAAAGGAGGAAGATTGGGAACGGGGAGGAAGGTTGGGAGGGAGGGAGGAAGGTAGGGAGGGAAGGATGGAGAGAAATATTGATGTGAGAGAGACACATCAATGGGTTAACCTCCCAAACGTGTTCCAACAGGCCAAAGATCGAATCTGCAACACAGGTACCTGATATTGACCAGGAATCGAACCCGAGACCCTTCAGTGTGCAGGCTGGCACTCTAACCACTGTGCAACACCAACAGGGCCATCGTTTCTATTTTAAATAGGGCAGTAATATAATAATCATTAGCAGTAAAGGAAGAGAATACTAAACAATCTTTGGGGTGGATAGAGAGGGGAAGGAAGAAAAGAAAGCATTAGGAAAAAAATTAATTTTTTATTGAATTCCCAAAGATGACTTTTAAACCACTCACTTTTCCACCGAAATTCTTTCTTGCTGTAGATGGATTTTGGCCAGAATTGTTGGTAACAGTATATCCACAATATCAAAGTACTTATTATTTTGTCGTGAGGAGTGGTGTTAAATTACTCCATTTGTAAAACTACAATTGTCCAGCTGGTTTATAGTTCCCTGGGAGGTAAATGTCACACACTATACCCAGTGAGCATGAACAGAGAGGGCTTATGGCTTAAGAAGAGTTTGCAAAATGCTAATGAAAAGAGAAAGTAAAAATGCTATTTATACTATTTAGTTGCACCACTAGCTATTTAAAAACTAACCTCTCCAATCCCTTTAAGGCCCTATGATTTATGCTCCTTTGAATGTCCTCTATATATAATGTTTATGCACTTTTTTATGTACCCTCTGAATGTCCATATGCTCTACCTCAAGTTGGGGTAATAAATGTATCACATCAAGCATAAGGATTAAATGAAATCATTAGCACAATGTCTAGCATTTGTTAAAGGTCAATAAGAACAAGCTGTAATTATAATTATCATTGGGGCCCTGATAATGCCTTAAACTCTATAGATTGACACTATTGCTGCCCTCCACCCACGCACACCACTTTTTTTTTTTTTAACCCCTTGCAGCTTTACCTGCCCTTTCCAAAATTAGATTGTGAGACTGGCCAAGATATTAACTTGTTTTCTATATTTAGCCTTTATGCTTGTGTGATGAATATGAATATATAAACGTGTCCATCTTCAATATTACCCACTTGAATTCCTTTGCAGTTGTATGTATATACTATGATTTTCCTGGAGAAAAGAGCAAGGGAGGGAGGCCTCTGAAAAAAATCTAAATATTAGTGGAAGGCAGACTGAAAAGTAACAAAATCCAAATCCCAAAACTTTTTTTTATTTGGACAAAATGGTGCCAGGATTGGAACCAACTTTTTGTTTAATGTCCAGACTGGAAACAGTCCAGGTTTCCTTCAACAAAAGGGGGTGGGGATGAAACTGCGGTGTATTTGTAAAATAGACTACTTACTGCTCAGCAATAAAAAAAAAAAAAAGGAGTACTTTGTACTACCCCCCTCCCCCTCCACACACACAGCATTATCATTCTCAAAAAATATGCTGAGTGTGAAAGCCAGACACAAAAAATTATATACTGAATAACTGCAGTTATAAGTGCTAGAAAGGGATAACTAGCCTATGGTGATGGAAATCAAGATCGAGGGTGAGAGTGACTGTGTGACTGCGAAGGGACATAGACCTTTTTCTGAGGTGGTGGAAATGTTCTATATGCTGATCAGAGTGTTGGTTACCTGGGTATATACAATTGTCAGAACTGTGCATGTCAGCTAGGTAAATTAAATCTCAGTAGAACAAATTTTTTAAAATATATTTTTATTGATTTCAGAGAGGAAGGGAGAGGGAGAGGGAAAGAGAGATAGAAACATCAATGATGAGAGAGAATCATTGATGGGCTGCCTCTTGCATTCCCTCCGCAGGGGACTGAGCCCACAACCATGTGCCCTGACCGGGAATCAAACCGTGGACTCCTGGTTCATAGGTTGACTCTCCACCACTGAGATACTGTGGTTGGGCTCAGTAGAACAAAATTTTAAAATTAATAAAATCCAATATTTTGGAAGACAAAGACATGATGAAGAAAGAAGACTTACCTATTATGAAGTGAATGCCCTCAGTAACAGTTACATAATATCCTATACAGACAGTCCTCGGGTTACGTCGGACTCGACATATTGATGTATGTACATATGTGCTTTATGTTTTTTATTATTTATTTACCACAAGTAAAGGTCAGGAATTGTTATCTTTCTTTTAACTTTTTTTTACTGTTTTACTTCCTTACTGCTGTGTTTGTGCTCCCCGTGAGTGACGTAGGTGCTTACGTAGGTGGATTCTGACTTACAGTGGAAATCACGTTTAGTCGTGCCATAGGAATCTCCAACGTAATCCAAGGACCTACCGTATAATAAAAGCCCAATATGCTAAGTGTCTGAACATTCATTCGACCATTTGACCAGTCGCTATGACGCACACTGACCACCAGAGGACAGATGCTCTGACCGTGAGTGATGTAGGTGCTTACGTAGGTGGGTTCTGACTTACAGTGGAAATCACGTTTAGTCGTGCCATAGGAATCTCCTACGTAATCCAAGGACCTACCGTATAATAAAAGCCTAATATGCTAAGTGTCTGAACATTCATTCGACCATTTGACCAGTCGCTATGACGCACACTGACCACCAGAGGACAGATGCTCTGACTGGTAGATTAGCTTGCTGCTGGAGTCCGGCCGATTGGGACTGGGCAAGATGGGCTGGGCATGCCCTGGAGCCCTC
>NW_005364596.1:3206758-3214320 GCF_000412655.1 Myotis brandtii
TCACAAGGGAAATTAGTCAAGCACTCTGAAAGTGTTTCACTCTTAATGTGGTATCCAGGGAGATATTAGAATAAGTTTAATCACTTTATCAGTCATTGTTTGCATCAATGTTATTTTTATAGCATGTTTTTGTTGTTTTTATATCATGTCTTTATTGTTATATCATTTTGTTATTGTTTATTTATTAATAAATTCATATATTATTTTAATATACATTTTACTATTTTCCTTTCATCTCTGACACTTCTATTATAGAGAAAGGGCAAATAGCAATATTAAAATATTTCCTCTAATTAATTCCCTTTTAATGTGCACGAATTTCGTGCACCTGGCCACTAGTTGTTATGATAACAACAGTGACTAGTAGTCCGGTATGTAAGTAAGGAGGATCAGAAGAGAAAATGAAGAGTAGCATTCCTCTTAAAAATAAACTTACTCTTACTTCAGTTAGCCTGCCCATAATTGTTGCTGACCCCTAATCTTTGATTTTTATGTGAGCTGAAGCCTTTCTGAAATCCCTGTTCCTCTCTTCTGCCTCATTGACTCCATTTATTATGCAGAAGTCAGCATGGAAACCATGCAAGAGCTCTGCACAAATCTACCTGGGTTGCCTTGGGCAAGCTGTAAACCTTTCTTTTTCTAAAGAGTTTTTTAAAAAATTAATTAAAATTTTTTTCTCTTTTAAAATTAAATTTATTGGGTTGACATTGATTAATAAGATCATATAGGTTTCAAGTGTACATTATTGCATTGTGTGCCCTCCACCCAGAGTCAGATCATCTTCTATCACCATGTATTTGGCCCCCTTCATTCTCTACTATTCCCCCACCTTCCCTCTGGTAACCACCATACTGTTTGCGTCTGAGTTTCAGTTTTATATCCTACATATGAGTGAAATCATATGGTTCTTAGCTTTTTCTGATTGACATTTCACTTAACATAATATTCTCAAGGTCCATCCATGTTGTTGCAAATGGCAGTATTTCATCCATTCTGTGGCTGAGTAATATTCCATTTTGTATATGTACCACACCTTCTTTATCCAGTCCTCTATCACAGGACACTTGGTGTCTCCATGTCTTGGCTGCTGTGAATAATGCTGCAATGAACATAGGGGTGTGTGTATATCTTTGTGAATAATGTGTTTTTGTTTTTGTTTTTTAATTTTGGGGGTAGATACCCAGGAGAGGGATTACTGGGTTATATGGTAACTTTATTCTTAATTTCTTGAGGAATTACCAGACTGCTTTCCATAGTAGTTGTACCAGTCTACATTCCCACCAACAGTGAGTGAGGGTTCCCTTTACTCCACAACCTAACCAACGCTTGTTATTGTTTTTCTTGTTGATAGTAGCCATTCTAACAAGTGTGAGGTGGTATCTCCTGATAGTTTTGATATGCATTTCCCTAATATCTAGTGAAGTTGAATATCTTTTCATATATTTGTTAGTGTTTGTATGTCTTCTTGGGAGTGGTCCTCTGCCTGTTGTTGGTTTTTCTTTATGTTTTTATTGATTTTTAGAGAGAGGAAGGCAGAGGGATAGAGAGATAGAAACATTGATGAGCGGGAAACATTACCTATTAATTGCCTCCTGCACACCATGCCCCCTTCTGGGGGTTGAGCCGGAAACTCAGGCATGTGCCCTGACTGAGAATGCAACCATGACCACTTGGTTCCTGAATTGATGCTCAAACACTAAGCCACAAAAATAAGCTTCTGCCTATTTTTTTTTTATTGGATTGTTTGTTTGGTGTTGAGTTGTGTGATTTCTTTATATATTTTGTATATTAAACCTTCGTTGGAGTGGTAGTTTGTAACTATCATCTCCCATTTGGTTGGGTTACTTTTGTTTTGTTGGCAGTTTCTTTTGCTGTGCAGAAGCTTTTTAGTTTGATTTAATCTCATTCATTTATTTTTTGCCTTTACTTGCCTTGCCTTTTGGGTCAAATTCATAAAATGTTCTCTATGACCAAGGTCCATAAGTCTAGTACCTATGTTTTTTTCTATGTATTTTATTGTTTCAGATCTTATATTTAGGTCTTTGATTAATTTTGAATTAACTTTTGTACATGGGGAAAAGCTGTAATCTAGTTTCATTCTTTTGCTTGTGACTTTCCAATTCTCCCAGGACCATTATTGAAGAGGCTTTCTTTTCTCCATCGTGTGTTTTTGGCTCTTTTGTCGAAAATTATTTGCCCATATACACATGGTTTTATTTCTGGGCTCTTAATTCTGTTCCATTAGTCTGTGTGTCTGTTTTTCTGTCAGTACCATGCTGATTATTGTAGCTCTGTAGAATAACTTGAAATCAGGTAGTGTGATATCCCCAGCTTCATTCTTTTTTCTTAGGATTACTTTGGCTACTTGGGGTCTTTTGTGGTTCTATAGAAATCTGATTTTTTGGGGTTCTATTTATTTAAAATATTTCTTTTTGTGATTTTGATGGGGATTGCACTAAATCTGTATATTGCTTTGGGTAATGTGGCCATTTTAACTATGTTGATTCTTCTAATCCACAAACATGGAATATCTTTCCATTTCATTGTGACTTTTTCAATCTTTTGAAATAACACTTTGTAGTTTTCAGAACCTATAGGTGCTTCACATCCTTTGTTAAGACTATTCCTAAGTATTTTATTCTTTTTGTTGCAATTGCAAAAGGAATTGTTTTTTATATTTCTTTTTCTGAAGTTTCATTATTAGTATATAGGAAAGCAGTGTATTTTTGCACATTGATTTTGTATCCTGCAACTTTACTGTCTTTATAGTTTTCTGGTGGAGTTTTTAGGGTTTTCTATATACAGAATCATATCATTTGCAAAAAGTGACACTTTTACTTTTCATTCCCAATTTGGATGCCTTTTATTTCTTTTTCTTGCCTGATTGCTCTGGCTGGGACTTCCAGAACCATGTTGAATGAGGGTGGTGAGAGTGGACATCCTTGTCTTATTCCTGATTTTAGAGGAAAAGCTTTTAGTTTTTCACCATTGAGTATGATATTGGCTGAGGGATTGTGTATATGTATATATGCATATTTGGCCTTTATTATATTGAGGTACTTTCCTTCTATACCCATTTTACTTTTTTATTAAAAAAGAATCCAAGGGTCCTTATATTCCTTTTTTTCTTAAATTTTTATTGATTTCAGAGACAAAGGAAGAGGGAGAGAGATATAGAAACATCGATGATGAGAGAAACTGGGGATTGAGCCCGCAACCCAGGCATATGCCATGACTGGGAATCGAGCTGTGACTTCCTAGTTCATAGGTTGATGCTCAACCTCTGAGCTACACCAGCTGGGCTTATAACCATTTTATTGAGTGTTTTAATCATAAATGGATGTTGTATTTTATCAAATGCTTTTTCTGCATATATTGATATGGTCATATGATTTTTATCCTTTGTTCTGTTAATGTGGTGCTTACATTGATCTATTTGCATATGTTGAACCATCCTTTTGCCCATGGAATAAACCCCACTTGACTGTGATTTATTATTATTTTTTCTGTATTGTTTTATTCAATTTGCTAGTATTTTGTTTTGGATTCTTGTATCTGTGTTCATCGGAGATGTTGGCTTGTAGCTTTCTTTCTGTGTGTTTTATACAGCCAGTTTTGGCACCAGAGTTATATTGGCCTCATAAAATGTGTTTAGACAGTATTGCCTCTTCTTCAATTTTTTAGAAAAGTTTGAGGAGGTTGGGTCTCAAATTTTCTTTGAATGCTTGGTAGAACTTACTAGTGCAGCCATCTGGTCCTAAACTTTTATTTTTGGGGAGGTTTGTGATGGTTGCTTAAATTTCCTCACTGCTGATCAATCTATTTAGATTTTCCAGTTCTTCATGACCCAGTCTAGGAAGGTTATATATTTCTAGGGACTTATTCATTTATTAGTATTCTAGGTTATTGAATTTGGTGGCATATAGTCTTTCATAGTATTCTAGTATGATCCTTTGTATATCTGTGATGTCTATGGTAACTTCTCTTTAATTTCTGGTTTTGCTTATATGAATCTTTTCTCTTTTTTTCTTAGTGAGTCTAGTCAGGAGTTTGTCAATTTTATTAAAAATTTTTTTAAGAACCAACTCTTTGTTGTATTTATTTTTTGTATAGTCTTTCTGTTTTTTATTTCATTCAGTTATGCTCTAACTTTTATTATTTCCTTTCTTCTGTTAACTTTGTGTTGCTTTAGTTCTTTTTCTCACTCTTTAAGATGTAATGTTAGGTTGTTTACTTGGGATTTCTCTTGGGAAGAGCAGTCTAGACCAGTGATGGCGAACCTATGACACGCGTGTCAGAGGTGACACGCGAACTCATTTTTTTGGGTTGATTTTTCTTTGTTAAATGGCATTTAAATATATAAAATAAATATCAAAAATATAAATCTTTGTTTTACTATGGTTGCAAATATCAAAAAATTTCTATATGTGACACGGCACCAGAGTTGTTAGGGTTTTTCAAAATGCTGACATGCCGAGCTCAGAAGGTTCGCCATCATTGGCATAGACAGAGGAAACGCTTCTGCCTCCGGTTTTCTCAGGAGGTGAAATGAGGGAGCTGTAATGCAAGGGCTGTAATATTCCTCCAATCCCTTATACTCACCCTCTTAAGTGGATTGTGAGAACTTTGAACTTGGGCCCTGATTAATAACATTCTTAGTCAATAGAATATGAAAAAAAGTACTTTTACAAAGTAAAGCATAAGCCAGTTACCTGAACAAAACTACCAGGGTTGTTACTTCTGGTTCAAGTAGGAATGCTTGGCCCTTCGCCTAATAAGGAAGCCTCATTTCTAAGTCTCAGGAAGAATCACATTATAGGAAGGACATTGAAAGTTAACCTATTCTTTCTTTTAAGCAAGAACAGACTCAAAGCAAACCAGGTATTAAGAAGTCAACTTTTCACTTAGATTTTTAAAACAGTAATACCTAGTGTTTATAGAAAATTTGAAAATGCAGGAAATTGTAAAGGAGGGAATAATCACCTTTTTACTTTTTCCACTCAGAGGTAATTTGTAGCATTGATGTATGTATCCTTCCACTCTTTAAAAAAAAACTATATAAATAATATTTTAAGCGTTATATTTCCATTTATAACATTCGCATATTTATTAAATATATAATTAACATTTTCCATAATGTTCTCTACAAGTCACTTTTAATTACTTTATTCTAGTTCAAGGGTTCAGCAAAGAGTAAGTATTTCAAACTTTGCAGACCACTTGGTCTTTATCACAATTACACAGCTCGGCTGTGGGAGTGGGAAAGGAGCCGTAGACAATGTATGTAAATGGGCATGGCTATATTTAAATAAAACTTTATTTATGAAAAGAACACAGCAGCAATTAGACTTAGCATGCAGGCCATTATGTACTGACTTCTGGGTTTTAAAAAATCTTGTCCATTGTTTAGGAATATTTCAAAATTTATCTAACCAATATCCTGTTGTTGACACATAGGCTAATTTCTTCCTTCCTTTCTTTTTTTCTTTCTTTCTGTCTTCCTTTCGCCTTTTCTTTTCTATTATGAGCAATGCTGTGATATATATGTTTTGATTGTTCCAGCAGAATAAACTAAATCATAGAATTTTGGTATTAAGCTATTACTACATAAGACAAAGTACACAGACATACTCACCCACTCACACAAACAGGCATGCACCTGCTTTTCTACCTCAGAGATGCCTCTATTTACAAGTATGATATAGCTCTGGCTGGTGTTGCTCAGAGGTTAGAGTGTTGGCCCACATACCAAAGGGTTGTGGGTACGATTCCCAGTCAAGGGCACGTACCTGGGTTGCAGATTCGTTCCCTGGCCCTGGTTGGGACACATGACGGATTCAACCAATCAATGTGTCTCTCTCACATTCATGTTTCTTTCTCTCTCTCTCTCTCTCTTCCTCTCTCTCTCACCCTCTCCCCTTCTACTCTCTCTAAAAATCAATGGGAAAATATCCTCAGGTGAGGATTAACAACAAAAAAGTATGATATCTATCCTCTCAGATTTCTTAATGCTGACATAGCTTCCCTCCCTCCCCCACCTGGCCCTCGTTCCCTCCAATGGCATCATGCTTTTAGTTCACTAACCTGCTCTTTTTACTTACCGGTGTTTTTCCAGAATCTCGTCTTGTGACTGAGTATTGATCTGCTTCCCTCATCCTGATTAAACATTTGTCTGGTTTTTCATTAAATGGAATCATTCAATAAATATTTACTGAGTGTCATGCGTTGTTCTTGGCACTGAGAATATTATGTGAACATAATAACTCTCCTTAAAATGCGTAACTATGTACTTGTACTTCAAGGAGCTTGCTCTCTAGTGAGAGAAGACAGATATCAGATGAACAAATGTACACTGTACCAGTTAGTGATAAGTACGAGGGAGGAAATAAGGCACTAAAGGGGGTGGCAGAGATTGCTCTGTGTGTGTGTGTGTGTGTGTGTGTGTCTGTGATGTGGTGTGGTGTGCTATCTTATATAAGGTATTCAGGGAAGGAAGGCTTGTGTTGAATAGATGGGTGATCACCTGATGGGAAGCTTGCAGATACCGGGGGTCAGAGGGTGGGCGGGGGGAGACCAGTTTAGACAGAGGAAACAGCAAGTGCAGAGGCCCTGAGGCTGAGTCATGCTGAGTTCTCCAGGAACAAGTCTCGAGTGAAGAAGGCAAGGCGAGGGGCAGAAAGAGATGAAATCAAAGAGGGCACTGGGGAGAACATGGCTTTTACTCTGAGGAAGATGGTGAACCATAGGAGGGTTTCTGAGAAGGAATACCAACATCTGCCTTAGTTTTAATAGAATCATTTTGGCTGCTTTGTAAAGGGGCAGAGGTGAAACCAAGATCACTAGGAAATCCATGTAAGTATGTCACAATTTATTAGCAAAATCCTCTGTTAATAATATCTAGGTTACCACCAGTTTCTTTCTATTACAAATAGTGCTGGAATAAGTATAGGTAGAGCTGCTACATCTCTCAGGATTGGTAGTATTGCCTACTGTAGTAGGTGTCCTATAGGGTCCAGTGCAAGCATGTCAAACTTGCGGCTTGTGGGTCACATGTGGTCCACAACGAATATTTCTGTGGCCCAGCCAATATAATGGTACATAAGAAACATTTTAATAAAAATGTCATAATTTAATTTTTACAATGACCTGTTATACATAATCTACACTAATAAAAGAGAAACATGGTAATTGGCGTACGACCGCTACCCTTCCCATTGGCTAATCAGGGAGATATGCAAATTAACTGTCAGCCAAGATGGCGGCCGGCAGCCAGGCAGCTTGAAACTAACATGAGGCTTGCTTCCTTCAGTGACGGAGGAAACCAACGTTCCCCGCCTGCCTTGCAGGCCTCTGAGCCTGCAGTTTGAACATTGTAACAAACATAGAAGCTAAAAAAAACCCCAGAAACCAGCTTTCAGCGAGCTGGGATCTCAGAGCTGGAGTCAGAGCTGGAGTTATACATTGTTTCGAACCGAAACAAACCAGATACCTACTTTCAGCAGCGGAGGCCTAAGAGCTGGAGCCTCAGAGCTAAAGCTGGCCCAGAATAAAAAAAGAAAAAA
>NW_005364596.1:3215162-3236711 GCF_000412655.1 Myotis brandtii
CGGGCGTGGGCCCCCCCCCCCCCCGAGTGCACAAATTTTTGTGCACCGGGCCCCTAGTTATTAATAACAAACTACAATGTTCGATAATGACTGATTAATATAATTGTGTTGCATTAATTTCCCTTACAAGCCTTACACACAGGTGCACCATTTCTCTCCACTGATACTAGCAGTGAATATTTCAGCAGCTGATTGCCACATCATTAGTCTTGTACTGACTTGTTTGGTGTGCGCAACAAGAAATATTTTGCTTTCAGAGAACAAGCAAAGTAGGTTTATTTGTGTTACACTTATCAATTTGTGCAATTATTCAGTGTCTGGTAAGTTAATGTTCAAGAAAAAAATATTGATTTTTGTTGAAATGTTCTATTATTTTATGTTAACGATTACTCATTTATTTCAGCCCTTTGTATTCAGCATGTCTCTATTGCAATAAATCTACGTTTCTATGAAAATTGAAGGGTTTTTTTTGTGTGGCCCACATAAACGTAAATCTTGTTTATTTGGCCTGTGTTAGCCTTTGAGTTTGACATGCTTGCTAGTGGCACAGCCTCCTTGGGCACTAGAGGTGCACCCCCCACCCCCAAGTGAGCTGTACACCTCCTATGTAGTTAAGTCTTGATTGCTATTGGCACATCAATGGGAGGGATTTACCCAGGCCAATCAGCTGTAAGGATTGGCTGTGACCTTCAACCACTTTGGAGGGTCTGTGGTGCAGGGACCCACTGCCTAGAGCAAGAATCACTTCAGTAGGGTCCTGTAGAGAGTGTCTGGGAAGGCACATTGAGCATTTCTGTAATTACTGACAGCTGAGTCCAGTGGTGTTGGCAGAGCCACGTCCTGGAAAGGCATCATGCCAGAGGCAGGCATGTTGTCAGCCTGACCCTTAGCTCAGGTACCAGGGGGTGGGTTTCATTATCTAAGTTCAGCCAGGCGCAAGGAAGGGACGCAATTATCTGGGCTTAGCCAGGAGTGACTATTACAAAGAAGCCACAAGAATTATAGCTTGATCTTTAACCATGACTATAGCTTGATCTTTAATCATGATTTCACATAATTTCCTTTGTTTTAAACTTTAGTAAAACTTCCTGGTATTATACTGTATAAAATAAACGAGCTGCACCGGTTCTGGGTCACTGTCTCTCCATCAGAGGGCCAGCTGTCCCACCTGGTCCCAGCTTTCTCTACTGTCTCTGTGTCTGTCTCTTTCATTTTCTCAATCCCCCGTTGTCCCTACTCAGAACTCCTGTCCGTTCTCTAGCCGCGCTGGACACAGTAAAGAGAGAAATACTTTATAGGGTTCTGGTACCCACTGAGTGTGCCCTTGAGTATGTCACTTGAGGAGGTGCTTTGATGTGGTCTAAAGCTGTCTACTGGATGCACTGGCTCTGGGGCCTCCCAGGAGATGCCGGCCAAGGTCAGCCACTGCCTGTGTTCTGCTCCAGGGCCACCAGGCATAAACTACAAAGTGATTTGCAGATGGCTGCTTCTTGTGTTGGGCTTGTAGGTGCCCAGGTGAGACCAAGCTGTGAACCAAGACTGGCTGAGGCTAGTGTCAGGCCTGGGGCCACTTAGGTATTGGGCTCACTGAGGACAGATGCTGCATGTTTGAGAGATTTTAGGAAGATCTGAAGCATGAGTCAAGACAGGCCATTATGGTAAAGCCACTGGAAATAGCTTGGGTGGGCCAGAAAGTTAGATGGAGTGGAGATCTCAGGGAATCACCAGGGGCAGGCAAACAGTGATAGCCAAGTTGATGGAGACTCAGATATGATGCCTGTCTGCTGGCTCTGTGGGGAAAGAGCTCATCAAAGAAAACATTGGCCTCTGCCAGCACTTCTGTCAGGGAGAAAGCTGCCCCTCCAGCTCTCACCCTGATGCCAAACAATTCAGTTCCTCCACCTACATCGCTGGTGCCTTTCAAGCTGCTGTCACTGTGTTCAGAGGGAGTGAGTCTGAGTAAGTCCATGCATGGGCTCTTTAAGAGGAATTGCCTGGGACTCCAGCAGCCTCAGCCTCCCTTAGCCTCAATTCCCACTGATTTTTATAGCCAGAAGTTAAAGGCACTTCTCTTCCTAGGGCTGGAACCCTAAGCTGGAGGCCTAGTGTGGGACTGGGACCCCCTCACTCCTCAGGGGGGGCCTCCAGAGCCAAGGTTTCCCTTCTGATTTTTATCCACCACATGTGGGTGTGGGACCAGTCCTTTCTGTGCTTCTGCCCCTCCTGCAAATCTCAATGTGGCTTCTTTTATAATTTTGTAGTTGTAGAACTTCTATCCAGCTTGATTTCAGGCAGTTCTGAATGATGGTTTAGTTCCATGGCCGGCAAACTGCAGCTCGCAAGCCACATGTGGCTCTTTGGCCCCTTGAGTGTGGCTCTTCCACAAAATACCATGTGCGGGCGTGCACGTACAGTGCGATTGAAACTTCGTGGCCCATGCGCAGAAGTCCGTATTTTGTGGAAGAGCCACACTCAAGGGGCCAAAGAGCCACATGTGGCTCAGGAGCCACAGTTTGCCAAGCCGCAGTTTGCCAACCACTGGTTTAGTTGTAATTTTGTAGTTTACTTGTAATTTTAATGTGGTTGTGGGAGGAGGTGAGTACCGCATTTACCTGTACCACCATTTTGGCCAGAAGTACCTAAACCAAATTGTTTTAAAAATTTCCTTTTCATTCTTTGTTGTTAGTATATAGATATATGACTCATATTTGTGTGATGTTGTATCCTATAACTTCGCTGAATTAATTTATTTGTGTTAACAGGTATTTGTGTGGAAACTTTAGTGTTAATACATATAGGATCATCATCTGTGAACAGAGTTAATTTTACTTCTTTCTTTCCAATTTGGATGCCTTTTCTTTCTTTTTCTTGTCTAATTGTTCTGGCTAGAACTTCTAATACTATGTTGAATGGAAATGGCAAAAGCTTGCATTCTGTTGTCTTCCTGATCTTAGAGGATAAGCATTGAGTGTGATGCTAGCTATGGTTTTTTCATATAAAACTTTTATTATGTTGAGGCAGTTTCTTTTTATTTTTAGTTTGTTGAGTATTTTATTATGAAAAGGTGTGGAATTTTGTCAAATGCTTGTTCTTTTTTAAATATGTATTTTTATTGATTTCAGAGAGGAAGGGAGAGGGAAAGAGAGTTAGAAACATCAATGATGAGAGAGAATCATTGATGGGCTGCCTCCTGCATGCCCCTTACTGGGGATTGAGCCCACAACTGGGGCATGTGCCCTTGACCAGAATGGAACCCGGGACCCTCTATTTACTGAGCCAAACCAGTTAAGGCTCAAATGTTTTTTCTGCATCAGTTAAAGTGATCATGTTTTTCCCCTTGCTTCATTTTGTTAACATAGTGCATTATTTTGATTGATTTTCACTTGTTGAACCACCCTTGCATTCCAGGAATAAATCCACTTGGTCATGGCACATAATCCTTTTAATATGCTGCTGAATTGTGTTTTGCCAATGTTTGTAGAAGATTTTTATGACAATATACATAAGGGATATTGGTCTTAAGTTTTCTTTTAATGTCTTTGTTTGGCTTTGGATTCATAGAATGAGTTAGGAAATATTCTTTTCTCTTCAGTTTTCTGGAAGAATTTGAGAAAGACTGGTGTTGATTCTACTTTAAATACTTGGTAGAATTCACCAGTCTAGTCATCTAGTCCAGGGCTTTTCTCTGTTGTGAGGTTTTTGATTACTAATTCAATTCTCCTGTTAGTTATAGGTTTATTCAGATTTTATATTTCTTCATGATTCAGTACTGTTTGGTTTTGTGTTTCTAGAAATTTGTTCATTTGATCTGTTATTCAATTTGTTTGCATACAATTCATAGTACTGTTTTTTAAATATCTATAAAAACAGTAGTAATGTACCCATTTCATACTGCTTTTAGGAATTTGAACCTTTTCTCTTTTTTTAAGTCAATCTAGTTAAAGGTTTATCAATTCTAGTGAAAGGTTTATCAATTCTGTTGCTCTTTTCAAAGAACCAACTTTATGTTTCATTGATTTCTATTGTTTTTCTATTAACTTTTCTTCACTCTTTATTATTATTATTTCCTTCCATCTGCTAGCTTTGAGTTTAGTTTGCTCTTCTTTTTCTAGTCCTTAAGATCTCCATTAGGTTATTCTGTGGCACGCCCCAGACTCTGACAGGAGGAAGATTTTCATATACATTTTACTAATTTTCTTTCATCTCTGACACTTCTATTATAGAGAAAGGGCAAATAGCAACATGAAAATATTTCTTCCAATTAATTCCCTTTTAATGTGCATAGATTTCATGCACCGGGTCACTAGTTTAGAGATAAAGCCTAGCACTTTTATTTTTTTTAAAATATATTTTATTGATTTTTTACAGAGAGGAAGGGAGAGGAATAGAGAGTTAGAAACATCGATGAGAGAGAAACATCGATCAGCTGCCTCCTGCACATCTCCTACTGGGGATGTGCCCGCAACCCAGGTACATGCCCTTGACCGGAATCGAACCTGGCACCTTTCAGTCCGCAGGCCGACGCTCTATCCACTGAGCCAAACCGGTTTCGGCAGGCCTAGCACTTTTATGCTCCCCATTTAACCTGTGCCAGGCTAAGTGCACAACAGTGTCTACGCTATGAGTGATACTTGCAATTCGAACAAACTTGTGAGTCCAACACTGGGGGTCCTTTTGCCTTCAATGCTGTTTTGCACCAGAAACATTGAATTTCCTCCCCTCTGAAATGTAAACTCTATGTAAATGTAAACTGCAACTGTAAGAAAAATCAGTAGCATTTGACAAAGAACTTGTTCCAAGGACCAGTCTCCCTCTTAAACAAACTAACTGGTTGAAAAGGGAATCAAGTCCCCTAACAAATAAACAACAGCAGCGCCTTTAACAAACTGGGGTGGCAACCCCAGTAATTATGTCAGGGAGGCCGCCAAACAGAGAAAACAGAACTCAGGCTCCAAGCTGTGACACTAGGAACTCTTTCATCTCACGGAATGGGGTCACCACTTCTTTGCCCGCCTTGCAGGGTTTTGTGAAGATTAAAGAATGCAGGTGGAGCATAAAAACTATAAAATGCCCTGCCTCACTCATCACACGGGCCACGTACAGAGTAATGTGCATCATGTAGACACAGTGCATAAGCTGGGCTGTTCTAACTTGTACCAGTGAATCACCTAGTGTCATGCTTCTGATATTCTCGTGTATTTTACTAGAAGAAAATGAAATGTTAGATGTCAAGGTTTGTGCAGCAGCACATCAGCTCCTGGTATAACGTACGCTGGGTAAGGATGCTCTTTGGGCTATAGCCAGCAAAATTGGCATGCAAACGTCTCAAACGGGAGGAGGGACCAGCTTCTCATCTGAGGCCTGGGTGCAGGTGGCAAAAGACTCTCCTGATCTCTACTCTTATCGTTCCCAGATATTCCATAGTAACCTGGACTATATCCAACAACTTAGCCTTTGAACTCTATTTATCTTACCCTAGTCCAGCGGTTCTCAACCTGTGGGTCAGGACCCCTTTGGCGGTCGAACAACCCTTTCACAGGGGTCGCCTAAGACCATCCTGCTTATCAGATATTTACATTACGATTCATAACAGTAGCAACATTACAGTTATGAAGTAGCAACGAAAATAATGTTATGGTTGGGTCACAACATGAGGAACTGCATTTAAAGGGCCAGAAGGTTGAGAACCACTGCCCTAGTCCCTTCATTCTACTGAACTTGTCTTTGGAAGCCACGCCTTCATCTTTCATCAGAGGGTCCAAAGACAAATCATCAGTCCACTGTTGCAATGACTATGCTGTCAGGGTTTAGTCGAGGACGTTACCCCGGTGCCCCCTCCGTGAAGGGATGAAGATGACATTTCTTTCTGACTGACAGGAAGGACTCTGCTCTCCTCGATGAAGCATGATTTTGTCTCTGTGAACAATGAGAATCAGAATCATGGAGCAGGGAACTGGCTTTTCTTCTCCATGAATGACCTTATGTTGTTATGAATTATTATTCTTTAATCCTCACCCGACATGTTTATTGATTTTTAAAGAAAGGATGGGGAATGGGGGGAGGGAGGGAGGGAGGGAGAGAGAGAGATAGAGAGAGAGAGAAAGCATTGACCAGCTGCCTCCCATACACACCCTGACCAGAGATCAAACCCCACAGCCTTTTGGTGCACGGACCAACATTCCAACTAACTGAGCTCCCCGGCCAGGGCTGAGTTATTTTTTTCATCTTAAATCCAAGGGCAGGAAAAATAACACTCAGTTTAAGTTATCAGCTCATTTTAAAATTAGTGCTTGAAAAAAATAACCCACTAGTGGTTTTAATAAGCATATAAGACTAAATACTTTTTTAAATCTTTAAAGAAAACAACAATTTTTTTTAATTGAAAGAAATAGTAGTACTGATTTTGAAAATACTGTTGCTGTCACAGTGGTTTATTGGGTAAATAGGAAGTAGCGGCTCTTGCTTTTTTGTGTTTTTGTTTAAAGCAAAGCCAAAGAGATTAGAAACCAAGTACACATATGTCTTTAGAATAAAAACATAAATTAGTTTTAACTAACAATTAGGCACTGAAAATGTAAATGTAAAATGGCATTTTGAAGTACAAACTATAGTTACACTTCTAAATTCCTCCTGAAATGTTTTTACAAATATAAAAGCACAAGCATGAAAAATATACTTCTAAACAAAGATAATTTCCTCTTTAAAAAAAAGGACCTGAATTCAAACCCCATATGATAGACTAATGATTAAGGTACTGGTGGGTAGGAGAAAAGAGCTTCTGAAAATCACATATCTGATTAAAACATAAGCATTTAATAAAGCTATTACAATAACATACAGTATATATCATAATGAAAAATATATGTCAGGAAAATAATGCATTCTAGGCTTAAAATTTTACTTTACAACAAGGCACTTAACACATTGAAACAGTACAGTAAATTTCTGAAAGAATACAATAGGCTACACCTCTCAAACCTCATAATAATATTTCTTTTGTGAATATACCATAACATAACCATACATTTTGCAGCATTAATCATTGCATAGGAGTTAAATTAAATAATAAATCCCAACTTGGCAACTAGATTAGCTTATATTTATAGCTTCCTCTTATTCTTTTAAAGGACAATTTTAAATAATTTCAGAATAAAGAACTAGTCTCATTCATAATTCATTTAGAATACAGCATAGTTAAATTAATGAATAACAAAACAAATCCCAACTTATAAGGTGTAAATCTATATAAAAACTTATCTTTGGGCACCTTAGACACAATTTTCAGTGTTTAGGTATTGAAGTCAAGAGCACTTCTTAATAGACAAAATATTTTCAGCAAGTCAAATGAGTTAAATTATTGCAACACAATGACATTAAACAAAAATGCTAGGAATCTTTATACATACAAACAGAAAAACCTTCAACACATAGCATATTACTTTTAATATGCTTGATTTAAACATGCAAACACATTTATTATGAAATTCCTTCTTACACTTCCTAACACTACAGAAGTGTGCTAAGACCGGCTTAAATTTTTAATCGGTTTTACAGTGCAAAACAAAAATAAACAATATAAAAATAATTCAAAAATGTTCAAAATATTCAAGGAACAAGATGTGATAAAAAAAAAGAAACTGCATGAGTTCTATCTAACATGTAAAATGAAAAAAGGCAGCCAACTTGGTGTTTCAAAGTAAACAAAGTGTCGGTAGTTATAAAGGGAGACATTAATGATTGTGATGGTGAGAGGTAAAAATGGTCTGCAAATTTTCTTTGATCAAATGGATAAAAGATTAGAATTGCAACTCCTTGTGATCTAAGTACATTTTCCCTTTGGGAAAGGTTTAAAATACATTTAACACAATTCCATTTGCATTATGCTTTCAAGATTATTCGCAAAAAATAAATAAAAAACATATGCCTTTTAAAAACTTGAAAATACACTTTAAAAAATGGCAGGTTTGTGTTCAAAGTCATATAACATATTTCCACAAGGGGGCGCTGGTATACAGCCAAGAACCTAATGCAAAGTCATCCGTAAAGCAGACTAGAGACTCGCCCTCACTCCAGCCAGCCTTCCTTCCACAGCAAAACTTGTTTTCCAAGATGCCAGTAAATTAAATTAAAAATTCCAAATTACTTCCATTGGACTTGAGGAAGAATGCTTTATTTTCAGAGCTAGTGGAGGAGCTCCAAAATTATAATGAGAGGAATTCATTCCCATTTCAAAGAATTTAGAAAAAAAGTGTTATAACTTAGAGGAATTACATGTTATAGATACTGCACAGAGGACTAAATTATAGGAAAAGCTTCCAAGAGGAGCACAAGTTCACAAAAACAATAATCGATGTTATATATTGATTAAGCAGGAAAAGGAGCTCCAAAAGTTTACTGTTTGAGAGGCAAGATCGAAATTTTTTAAAACAGAGATATAAGTGACGTATTAGTTTCAGGTTTACAACATAATGATTTGCTATTTCTATAGACTGTGAAGTGATCACCACCCTACGTCTAGTAATTGTTCATGTTTCATACTCTAAAGTGGCAGGTTGGGTTAGACCTCAAGTTTGCTTTTCTAAATGTAAATGAGAGTCACTATCCTCACCTTCCCACCTTGAAACTTGATATTTCCCCCTCACCCTTATTCTGGTACCACATGCTCCCGCAGCGCCAATGACAGAGCTATGGCATACACTGTGAGGAGCATGGGAGCCGCCGTGTCCACAGGTGGAGTCAGAAGTCCTTTTAAAAGTTCTTGAAAAGGTGATGGCATTATTTAAAAACAAAACTAGTTACCTGACTAAAATGCAAGGTTTACTATTTCGAGGGCCTCCAGCAATCAACGCGCCAGGATTTTAAAAGCTTAAATACGTTCCCTAATTTAATTTGATGAAGAGTGGGCTATCTACAATGTAGGAATAAGGCTCTCAGATATACCAGGTTGTCTTATTTAAGTCAGAGGCTCAATGTACCAGTGTTAGGAGAGCAAAGCCCAGGCTTCCGCGTCGTATGTTTTTCCTCACAATCGGACAACAGGAATTTAACATCAGTGTCTTCACACAGAACACCTTGTTTTTTCACACGTGCCCATATTTCGTAGGCGAAAGTTATGTGGAATTCTAGCTAAACATCTGGTAAGGTATGGATATGTTTCTTATTGGTTTAATGATAAATACCAGAAAAACTTCCTGCATTTCAAAACCTGCCAAGAAGGTTTAGGATTTTGTTTCTTGTTTCAAATACCAGATTAGAAAATCTTTCTTCCTGGTGTTGAACTCAACTACGTTTCCTTTAGTGAATCTTCTATTACACAGAGCAGGAGCTACACTGGAAGCACAGAGAATTTTAGCACCAAAGGATAAAGACCCTTCCTGAACACATTTCAGTGTGTACTGTGCTTCGCTCAAGTAATGTAAAGGTCAATTTTGTATATCAACTCAGGGCTGACTGGTTCATGGCAAATTTAGGGGTGGTTTTTGGTTTTTTGTTTTCATTCTAAGGGGTGGGAAATTGTTGCCTTCAATATAAATGTAACTGCCTTCCCACAGAGTTGGCCTCTCTGTTCTCTGTGCTGATGACTGTGTAACTTTAGATCTTTTTCTAAGGTCCTAGAAGTTGTAAGAAATTAAGAATTGTCCACAGCCCCAACAGCATGAAACAATGCACTAACTCTGACAGCATTAAATCTGATCAAATCCATCTTTTTTTTTTTGCATCACCTGAAAGAACTTTAGAAACGACCAGCCCCCCTTTAGCGACTAGCTGTGCTGTCCAACACCTGGATTCCAACAGCAGGTTAGAGTGCAGCTTTCAGGGTCAGAGTAGAACGACTTCATTGTGGTCTGTCTCCTTAGTCCTTCCTTCCTATAAACACTCCGTTTACAAGAAGCTGGGCCTCTTGCAAAAAGGCAAGGATGCATTCATTAAACTTTTGGACTCCGTCTACCTTTTCCCATAAAGCAGAATGTAACTAGAAAGAAGTGGGTTTAGTGAGATGTGACCAATTGCATTTCTGAGTTCCAGGGAGCAGCTCTGAAACAGACCTCACCCAGGGGGGACCTGGGCGAGAAATGCAGGCTTGTTCCCCACGTGGCACGAGCCACAGTTCACACACGTGTTTTTCAGCCTGTGCTCAGCAAGTGTGCAAACAAGGACCACTGTGAGCGGAAACAGCCCTGCTCCCTGTGCATCTGTCATAGAGATCTTAAAATTAAATATTTACGCCCAAGTAAAATCTGTGGGGCGTGTCAAATATTTCCATATTTACTTAGATCACGTTTCTTTCATGTTTTAAATAAAATTATCAGTTAAAAAAATAAAGTAAAAGTGACACATAGTACATTGGGTGGTAGCAGCAGTACGTATTCGCAGACCTGACCCTGACCTTCCCCAGGACAGGGAGAATAAGTTCACCCGAAGTTTCCTCACAACCCCTGCGTCTCCCCCTCACTAAGCGGCCCAGTGCTCAAATCCACCCTCAACATTAGGTTGTATCTGTCCAGATAGTTTATTGAAAACATTGGCAAATCCTTCTGACCCTGGAGGAAAAGAAATCCTGAAAAAATGCTTTAGTGGAGAAAGACTAAGGGCAGGCGGACGTGTTCTTTGGCACCTCTTTCCAAGCTCGTCAGGGAATCCCGGTGGAGGGCTTGTCACCCTGAAGGAAGAGCCTCAGGAGAATACGACTTTCCCAGGAGGCGTAAAAAAACAAACAAACAGTCAAAGCGTAACACTTTGTTCATCTTTCTAATCGTTTACACAAAATTTGGTCCACTTCTTCATTTACCAGTCAGTTCTCCTAAAATAAAAAAAACACAAAACTATCCCTTTGGTTACAGCGATACCTCTTTGGGTATAAGAGCTGAAGCCTTTGTTTTGCTCCTCAGGTAGATTTCTCATTGTCTTCCCCGATCTTCTGAACCCGCGAGTACTTCTTGCACGAAGACTTAAAGCAGCCCGGAGGCCAGGAGAGTGGCCAGGAGAAGCAGCACGGAATCGAGCCTTGGACGTTTTTCTCAAAAAAATAAAAGATGGGGAACCACCACGCACGAGATAAGAAATTAGTCTGTGAAGAGACCTTCAGGTTCTGTAAAAGGCAAGGGGAGAGTGAAATGAGGCATATTTTTCATGCATCCTGACTTTCCCCATCAATTAAACCGTCACTCACTGTAACGGCAGAGGAGCAGCAGCCTCCGGGTCCCAAGGCATACTGTCAGGCGCCTCTTCCCGACCGGATGTGACCTGGCCCCACCCCTCCCAGCCCCTCCGTCTTCCCTCTCGTGGCTCATGCCGATTGCCTGCCTGCAACTCCAGTGACAATGGAGACTGAGGAATGCAGGTGGCAGTTACCCGGGTGGAACAATTTTCAGGAACTGAGTGGTTAGATCTATATATATAAAAGCCTAAGCGACCAGGGAAGAGAGAGGAGAGCTCACAAGGTTGAGCACTTTTAAGAGGAAAGATAAAAGCTTAGTTCTGTGGAGTCAGCTGATAACTAAACAGAAGATGGCAACAGGAGACTATAAAACAGGAAACAGAGCTACAAGGTCCATAGAGAGGGCCCTCATTAATGGGCACCACTCCATGAGAACTGAACTTAGAGCGTTTGGGAAGGACAACATTTCAATCTCTCCCAAATTCTCCATACTCTGCATGCAACAGACAAAATGGCAAGACGACCCCAGGGTAGGTCGTGGCACACAGACTAACTATTGGACATGCACCAAGGCTAGGAAAGCACAGACAGGTCCATAGAGAGGGCCCTCATTAGTGGGCACCACTCCATGAGAACTGAACTTAGAGCCTTTGGGAAGGACAACATTTCAATCTCTCCCAAATTCTCCATACTCTGCATGCAACAGACAAAATGGCAAGACGACCCCAGGGTAGGTCGTGGCACACAGACTAACTATTGGACATGCACCAAGGCTAGGAAAGCACAGGGAGGGGAGGGACAATTCCATCGCGGGACTAGCAGCAGAGAACGAAGTCCGGGAAGGCTTCCCAGAAGAGGTGGCATTGGAGCTAGCTCTCTCAGAACATGTGGGAGAAGAAAAAGTGCATCTGGAAACAGGACGCAGAAGAAATCAGAATAAGAAAGAAGCCAGAGAGCACCACATCACCAAAAGATGTACTAAATCCGGTTAGTCATAAGGCACTTAATTTGCCTGACTTCCAAAAATAGTTGCCAAGTTGTTCTCAAACTTGAGTTGTCTGAAGGCAGGGGTGTTACCTAGCTGCACCTCAGTGCTGCTAGAGAGAAGATGCCTGCATTTTAATTTAGCATATGTACTTCTTTAATTCTCATATAAATTACAGTAGTTGAATTAGTATAACATTGTGCTCTGTAATCATACATTTTTATCCTTAAACTAGAAGCCTGGTGCACGAATTCATGCACGGGTGGGGTCCCTTAGCCTGGCCGGCGATCGAGCCGATTGGGGCCTCAGGAGGTTGGCTGGCTGTGGGGAGGGACCACGGGAGGTTGGCCAGCTGGGGAGGTTGGCTGTGGGAGCACAATGACCACCGGGGGCAGCTGCTGCGTTGAGCACCTGCTCCTGGTGGTCAGTGCACATCATAGCGACCGGTCGATCGGTCGTACAGTCTTTCAGTCGCTTAGGCTTTTATATACATAGATGTTATTTATACTTGGGATGTTCTTTATTTTAAAACGCAATAATGGATATAAGGGTAAGAACTGAACTGAGCTAACCACACACTTGGGCAGCAACAGCAGTCATTCCCACTAAGCCACCAAAACCCCACTGTACGAAAAGGGCTCCCTTGCCTGTAAAGAAGTTACCCAAGGGTCATTTCACCGCTCTCACCTTTTCATTGGCCATTGAATGGTACCACCAGAACAGCCGTGTGGTGATGTAGTAGGCAACGATGACGTCCACCGTGTAGTGCTCGTGAGCTACGAGAATGCAGATGATCCCGGCGGCGCTCAGCAGCCAGCAGACTAAGTGATACCACCAGAAGTGACGAGGCGAGTCTGCAGGGGAGAAAACGGGAGTAATGAGGTTCCCGGAGAGGCGCTTAATGACTAGTCTCTCCTACTGGCCTTAATCAGAATAGTCTGAGGTCAACACGTCTCCGGAAGGGGAAAACTAAGAACCCAAAACGCGGGGCTGTGAACAGCCCAGGGCTCGCTCAGGTAGGAAGGAAGGGGGGAGGGGGCGCCACAGGTAGCAGGACTAAAAGTTGATGACACAATTATTAATAACCCCACTGTCTGTGGGAGCCTAGCCCGGTTGTCAATGAATAGAGACAATGGACTTTGTGTGGTAGCAAGGTTAAAAAAATGTTTTCTCGACCAGCAAGACACAGAGTACCAGGAGCCAGGCTGATTTTATAGGAACCCAGGCCCCATGATAGTATCTGCACAGCTGGGTGAAGCCCTCTGTCGTCAACCTCAAAGTGGTCCTGGTCCCACGTTTTCTGCTCACATGACTGAATTCAAATCCACTCATCACAATGGGACAAATGAGGAGAGAGTCCAAATTGGTCAAAAGGCGGGAAAGCAAAAAATATATAAATGATGCATCTAATTCCAGAAGCAGGCTGTTCAAAGAGACCACTGGAACCACTGCTTACTCAGGACAATAGCACATGTATAATTTAGAAAGTGGCTGTTTTTCCTAATTGCACGGGAAACGGGCATAAACAGGGAGTGCCTTGTTTATGTGGCAAGCTGACTTTAAAGTTGACTTGTGTTAAGGTAACAGATTTGCCATTTTACTTCCCATCAAAGATTGGAACAAGGAGAATGTAATTCTTTCCTTGCTGTATGTAAACTTACACAATTAAAAAAAACCTCAAGCCAGCCCTGGCCGGGTAGCTCAGCTGGTTAGAGCGTCATCCCACCAAGGTTGTGGGTTTGATCCCCAGGCAGGGCACACACAAGAAGCAACCAATGAATGCATCAATAAGTGAAAATGGAACAACAGACCTCTCTCTCTCTCTCTCTCTCTCTCTCTCATACACAAGAAGCAACCAATGAATGCATCAATAAGTGGAAGTGGAACAACAGACCTCTCTCTCTCTCTCTCTCACACACACACACACACACCTATCAATTCCAATAGAATAAGGGCTTCCATCGGTTTCGGGGCCTAGCGAGCCCTCCCACTACAACAACCCATCAAGCGGGAATGAGTTACTTACATTCTTTGATGAACAGATAAGTTAGTGTCAGCACAACCGTGTGACCGCTGAAGAGGAAGTCTCCGCACAAGATGTGCGATCCTGTTATGGACAGTCCTCCACCGGAAATCAACCGCAGGATCCGCTGCACTTTTGCCTGAGAGTCTCCGTTGAGCTGAATGACACAAGAAGATCAGGAGGAAAATTTACAAGCTGATAAAATCGTGTTTCAGCCTAATACATTTATGTGACACTTAGAAAGGTCACCAGGTTGTGACTTTTCTTTTTAACTTAAAAAATCAAAAAGAATCCCAGGGGGGAAGTTCCCCAAACTGTGTTTTATTCATTATATTGGCCAGTTTTCGTGACAGGTTTTGAATTATTCAATATGTTACTAATAATACATTTTGGCGACGTCGTATCCTTGAGCAAAGCTTTTAAAAATATTAATAACAATGACCTCACCACAGCTATGTGCTAAAAAAGATCAAAGCTACCTTCTTCCCTCTTTGCCGGGAGATGTCATGGTTTCGATGGTTAATATTTGATTTAGCTGAATAGCACCTTACTAATATTGAACAGTGTGTTCATACCTTGCGTTAAGTGGGCAGCCCGAGTGTGTGTATGGCTGTATTAATATTTGATCAGACACAGTTAAAAAGGGAAGCTGCAACACTTTAAATAAGTTTGGAAATAATGGATTAGCAACATATTGACAGCTTTAAAAATGAGTAGCCCTGATCAGGCAAAATATCCCTTGAAGATATAACCTGTGTGCGATGGGCAGGAAAGGGCCCCCTTGGGCAAAGACGCAGAAGCCATCATGATGGTATGGGAAACAGTGATGGGCCGGGCAGGAGTTTGAGGCAACTGTCCAGCTTATAGCCATTAAAATGTACGCCTACAAGGAGGAGTGGGCCGAGCTGCTCAGTATGGTGGGTGCAGAAAAGTGGAACACTGACATTCGGGGAGGCCAGAGGGGGGATTTAAGATCAATCTAGAATAAAATGACTATGTTTACAAAAATAAAGGTGATACTCAGAAATAAGACTAAGCAACAGCACATCAGAAGAGAATTACAGACAGAGCACTAATGACTATTTTGGGGACCTGGGGAATAGCTGAACGACAGGCGGCCCTTTGTACTCAACGCCGACGCTCTGGGCAGCTATCCCCACAGCACGGCCAGCTCAGCCACGCTGGCGGTTCGGCTGTGTAGTGGTAAAGACAGGGGAGTCTAGTCCAGGTGGATGTGTGGTGGTGCAGGAGGGGAGACGTGTACAGATGGATGGGAAGAGAGTCTAGGAGCAGGGAAATTAAGGTAGCCTCTAGCACGTGGAAACCCATCCAATCCAGTACAGCAGGAATTGGGGCAGGAGTGGCGGCCTAAAACACCCACAATGGGTGCCTAAACCTTTCCCAATGGATCGCAACCTTATGGGTCTGGGGAGCTTTCTGGTTTTCGGTGAATCTTGTGAAAAAGCCCACACCGCAACTCGTTAACAGTTAAGAAAAAGACGTCACCCAGGGTCACAGGGCAGGCTGGAGACTGGGGTTTTGCAGAAATTTAACCTTCTTCAAAAGTTTGCTTAGGGCAAGTGCAAAAGAGAACTTGTGTACTTTCACCAAGAGTTGACAATTCTTAAAGCAAACATGCCAGAGGTGGTCCTGCCTGGAAGAGACAGGCTGGAGAAGGCGGCAAAGCGCCCAAACCAAGGAAGGCCAGGACAGCTGACAGCTCAGGGCTCGGTTCAGGTGCCGCGCCGAGGCGTGCCGCCAACCACATGCAACTCTGTGCTGAGCTGACGTGGAGGACGCGATCCAGCCACGTGCCTCATCGGATGAACCACAGCCCTTGAGGAATTTGTCGGATGGCTGGTACAAACAACTGTCAACGCTGAGATCACATAAGGTACATACGCTCTGCTCCCAGTTTAAAAGGACGCATTATTCTTTATTTCAAAACCATAATAATTTTTTTTAATTTACTCACTCATCCCAACTCATCACTCTAGTTTTCTAACAGCAGCAATACTTGGAGCCATCACGGGCTAGACGGGCCCCCAGGCACACACAAACCAGGAGCAAAAGCAGGCAGACGCTCTCTCCTCCCTCCCTCTTTCAGCCACGCTGGCGAATGGAGCTCCAGAGCATCCCATTCAATATGCCTCCAAAGAACAGAGGGGGCACTCTCTCCTCGCTGTCTTCTCCCAGGCCTTCATCCCTCAGTGTTGTCACTGTTACCCCAGGTGTCAGATCACACCCAGAATAAACAGAACCGCAAAACAAAAAGTTAAAACAAGAGTGTAGAAAGAATACTGGGAAGTGGGGGGACAGATCTGGAAAATACTGGGCTGTTTTCTAGTTCTGTTCCAGTTCACTGGAACCCCCGCCACACACCCAGTTCCTATTACTTTCCTCATTTTTCAGACACTATTCTATGCCATTACTGCAGGGGTGGGGAACCTTTTCCTGCCAAGGACCATTTGGAGATTTATAACATCCTTCGCGGGCCATACAACATTATCAGTGTAAGCATTAGCCTGCTATATTGGGTCCAACATTAATGAACTCCCCCCTAACACCTTGGCAGGGCCAGACCAAATGATTGCGGCTGCTGGCCAGATGCTCTCCACCCCTGCGTCACTGAATACGGAATTAAAGATGTAGAAAGCTGAGCGGAGAAGCATCAATCATAACAGCCAAAGCAGACGGGGCTCAATGATCTTAAGGGCTCCTCAAACTGTGACCACCACACCCCATTTCCCACAAAAATAAATAAGGTTCAAGAGAGCCCAGCCTGACATCTGCCAATCCGGAAACCTTCCCGTCCACACGTCCCTTCAGCGAAGAGAAGTCCTGCGGCATCTGCAGCCAGGGTGGCCGGGAGCTTTCTCAGGGAAGGGGCTGTATCTGTGCCAGCCCAACATTCTTGTACGTGGCCAAATGGGCTTAGAGCGCTACATAATTTCATGCGCCATTTATTTAAACACACTTTTCAGAACAAAGATTTTGTGACGGCAAACAAAAGCTTGGGTTGGTGGCTTAAAGCAAATCATACACAGAGGACTTAAGGGAAACCAGAGGCAGCTGGAAGACTGTGAGCGCCAGGGTTTCACCAGGGACCCATAGCTGTGATGGCTCCTCGGCGGGCGGGGGCGGGGCCACATCCGGCGAGGGGCAAGCCATGTTAGGCCTCAGTGACTAGACCTGACATCTTCCCATAGCAAGTGGTTTCAGTACACACAGCTCTGTCGTTGCCTGTCGTCACGAAGGGTGTTCCATAGAGTCAGTGACAAAGGAGGCAGGCAGGTTACCTGATAGCCCGGTAACCGCAGTCTACGGAGCACTGGGAGCCACGTTCAGAATGCAATTCTGACTCCTGTTCTAACACAACCATCGATCATGTTTATCGAACAAAGTGACCCTGTTTGCCTCACTGAGTCACACGTCAGGCACCGAGAGCCTGCTCGTACTTCAGGAACGCGGGAGCTGGTTAGTGAGGACGCCGCCAGAGCTCCCCCTGTATTTGTAGCTGGGTTAGCCAGGGCCATGCTTACTAATGTGGCTTCTGAAAACTGCAGCTCCTCCACCGAGGATACTTTCTGTCCGTAATCATAGCGTTTCACCCCTGCAAACCTCACCCATTACTAGGATGCTTGCCTTTTTTTCCTGTGGCCATGTCTTCATTTAACCCATTGCAATAACCCCTTAGAAATGTTTATTATGTTTCTGAACTTCTCTTGTGCCTGAATTTAGCTTCACTAAAAAATCAGCCAGTGTTTAAATTCAACATGTACACTGTTTTAATCACAGACACTTTCTGCTTTGATGGCTTTGGAAAATTACAGCTTCTCCAAACCACACCTATATTTGGGGAGGGAGACTGTTGACTACTTCACAACAACTCTATTTTTCCTTCCACCTTGGACATCTGCTTAGTGTTCAGTGAAATACGATGTTAGACTTCATTCCCCTGTCCAGAGAGCACAGACAGGATTTGTAAGTCTCCTTTGATATAAACCAGGGTGCACTGGGGTCCAGGATGATGAAAAGCTCTCTCGAGAAACAACTCTCCCTAGAGAAGCTGTAAATCCTGCTTAAGACAGTTTCAGTGTCTCTCACTGTCTCACAAAAGGCCCCTCTGCCTTTTCAATTGCTGAAAACTGGGGTCATCCTTCACTTCTTTCTCTTAAAGCCGTATCCAACTTATTAACACAACCAGTCGTCCCCACCTTCAACATGTCCCAAAGCGAATGACTCCTCACTTGTTACTCACTTGACACGACCATGGTTCAAGTTCATACAATGGCCACAAGGCCCCATGGGATCTGTGGCTGCACCACCTTGACCTACACAGTTCCACCAGCCGCACTGGCCTCTTTGCGCTCTCTCTCTCTCTCTCTGACGCTCTGTGACTGAGCTATTTCCTTGGCCTGGGGCTCTCACCCCATCCATAGAGCTCCCTCCCTCATGTGATTGCTGCCCTGATGCTTTCTCATTAAAGAAGCTTTCTGACCCCCCTTGTAAACTAATACCTACCTTCACAGTCCCTTTCACTCTGACTCAGGTTTACCACGCATCTGATAGCCCCCTGGCTTATCACCATGTGACAAGTTATACAGTTCTTTTTAAAAATATGTTTTTATTGATTTTATAGAGAGAGAAAGGGAGAAGGATAGAGAGACAGAAACACTGATGAGAGAGAATCTGCTGCCTCCTGCATACCCCCACTGGGGATCAAGCCCGAAATCCAGGCAAGTACCCTGACTGGAATCCAACTGCAATCCCTTGGTGTATAGGGTGATGCTCAATCACTGAGCCACACTGGCCGGGCACAAGTTATACATTTATCAGTTGTCATCCCTCAATAGAATGTAAGCTGTAGGGGAAGAACTGTTTTAGTCACTGCTGTTACACAGTGCCTGGGACATAACAGGAGCAGAGCACTTGCAGAATGAATGCATAAGTAAGTAAAGGTACAACAGCGGAGTCAAATTCCCAATAGCAACTTTCAGGTAGTAGAAAATGAATTTTTTATGTACAAAGATATACATTTTATGAACACATTTTAATTTTCTTACCCCTAAATCTAAAGAAAAACAGAAAATATCCCATATAATAAAAGCCTAATATGCTAAGTGCCCGGTCGTCCATTCAACCAATCAAAGCGTAATATGCTAATGATATGCTAAGGCAGCTCAACCACTCGCTATGATGTGCACTGACCACCAGGGGGCAGACGCTCTGACCGGCAGGTTAGCTTGCTGCTGGGGTCCAGCAGATCGGATTGAGTGAGACGGGCCAGACATGCCCTGGAGCCCTCCCGAGGTCCTGGTTTCGGCCCAATCCCACAGGCCAGACCAAGGGACCTCATTGGTGCACAAATTCATGCACCAGGCCTCTAGTCCTAAATAATATTTCAGTTAACACATGAAAGTGTTCTGAAGATTATAACAGAGAACAGATGTTTAATAAGTGTTTTCAATCAGAGGTGCTTACCTTCGGAGCACACTGGAAATGCATGCCAGGCACAGGCAGCGTAGTGACATACATGGTAACACAGCGGTACAGGTATAATGTTCCGATGATAAAAAAGAACCTGCGCCCCACTATTGACCTAAGGGAATAAGAGGGATGGGGGAAAACAGGGTTACTCGCTGTTTCTGTTCCTAATGTTACGTAAAAGAGTGCTTGACAGAATAAAAAGTAACACAGAATGGCATTAACAGACCGCAGTTTCACAGCTTATTTCTGAGCTGCCCCTCCTTACAATTCCACAGAGCGGCTGCTCCGCAGTCTTCACATGCTGTAATCAGTCTAGGTGGTCTGGGCCCTAAAGGAGTTGAGTTTGTGGGGACTGAGGGTTCTAGAAAACCACCTCTCCAAAAGAAGTCACTCTTTGAGAGAAAATTCAATGAGCCTGTCTGTTTCCAGTCAACTCAGTGCATTATAGAACCCTCTCGGGAACATACCAAAGGTATAAGCAACCCACGGCCACTGAGGAATTAACAAATGAGCTCAGGTCATGCCACATAATTGGACACACAGGGAAACGGGAGAACTCATTAAACCTGTTATATAAGAAACAAGAATTATTTGGGGACCATCCAACAGTATTTTGACAACCTGGGCATTGACTTTTGTCTATGACTACACTATAGATTTTCAGAGAATATGCTGAAGATATTCAGAGTATCCTCGTGCATTTAAGAATATTTAATAATAAAGTTATAAACTGATTAGTCTACCCTTATTCAATCTTGACCAAAAGAGCCAAAAATAAACAAAAGCACCACAAGTTCTTTTTCACTTTATCATTTTTGGTGGAGATCGCTGTCTTGACCGACATTAGCCGGTCCTACACCATCCACGTCCTCGGTCTAAGGCAGTGGTTCCCAGCGGTTGACCTTGAGCACACTATCTGTACCACTGCCGCAAAGGTACCAAATGGGCAGCAAGGGTTCTGAGTAGCCTCACTTGCAGGTGAAGACGGAAACTCCTCTTCTGTTGTGTAGTTCGGGGGTGGGTCTACAAACTCTGGGCTCTGGGGATTAAGAGACCGGTGGGATCCCTAGAATTACTAGTTGGAACTTCCCTAGTACACACACTGTATTATTCCAGGTCTCCCATTTTCAGAGCTATCAAACTTCCAAAGCTGGTAATGGCCAGACTTCTGGACAAACAGGCAGTTTGAGGCATGTGGCATATTTTTATGTATGTATGTATGTATGTATGTATTTTAATCCTAACCAGAGGACATGCTTATTGATGAGAGAGAGAGAGATTGATTTTAAGTTTTCTACAAGACTGCGGTCTGAAATATATCAGGTAACTGCTGGGGCTTCTCTTTTAAAGAATCATGGACAAATATATTTTTAGAACCTTATTTCCAGTACCTATTTTAAGAATATTCCAGGGTTTCTGGGGTCAAAATAGAGAGGAACACCACCTTGAGGAGTTGATGAAAGTATGCATTTATTGCAAGGCTCTGCTTTCAAAGGCTTGCTATTCAGGCTCTGCCTTTTATAGCACTGAAAAGGGACAGGGGATAGACACTGCGGAGTCTCTCCATTTGGTTGAGTGAAAGATGATTCACGTTTTGATTCAACCCCAGGCCCTCAAAGAGGGCTGAGCTGTGCTCCATGTGCTAGACAAAGGGAAGTGATAAGCAGGAATTACATGAGTCAATTATACTCATTCCAGTGTTCTGAGTTCAGCTGTAGAGAAAATTAGCTAAGAAGGGAAAGCATGCCCTCTGCAGCCTTGTTTAGGAAAAGAGCTACAACCAATGACTTTTCCCATAGCTATGAAGGTGTTTGACAGAGAGAGAAAGAGAGAGAGAGAGAGAGAGAGAGAGAGAGAGAGAGAGAGAGAGAGAGAGAAAGAAAGAGAGAGAGA
>NW_005364596.1:3236757-3254042 GCF_000412655.1 Myotis brandtii
AGAGAGAGAGAGAGAGAGAGAGAGAAAGAGAGAGAGAGCATTCAGCCAGGATGGCTCGAAACAGGTTATAAAAATTACTCCACTAGTTCCTAAAACATATGCTCCAATTCTACCTCAAAAATGAAAAGGAAAATTAGTGTGATTTCCCCAGCACCTTTTTGATGATGGGTTGTGACCAAAGCAGTAGATATGACTAAAATGTGTGGCCAGCTGTGTGACCACAAGTTTTGACATGGTAACAACTATCAGGTGAAGATTCAAACAAATTAAGATCCTCAGGTTGGAAGCTAGAAGATTTCTTTTCACACATATATGAATAAAACTTGGCTCTAAATTAAAGGAGAAAGCACATCTTTGGCCCAAGCAGTCTCTCTTCTATTCAGTGTCAATTCCAGACACAGAAGAGAAAAACGCTAACGTTCAGTGTGGTGAAGGCCTATGGGGGTTGGGGGGCAGCATGGGGGCCGGGTAGAAGAGGTCAGTGGGGGTAAAAAAGGGAGACATCTGCAATACTTTCAACAATAAAGATAAATTTAAAAAACACTAAAGTTCAACAAATGTAGTTTACTTCCAGTCTAAGCATGACATAACTGACAACTTTAGCAGCAAAAAAAATTCTACTAAGTAAAAGAAAATTGATAGCTATTTTACTTACACATATTAAGGAAACATATTAAGAGGGACACTTTAAGGAAAATGCTTAGGAATGACTTGTTGGTGGACTCAGTTTTTTAAACTGCGAACTTGCATGTAGGGGACTGTTCAGCAAAGACAGATTGAATTCTTCTAATCTCAAAGCAACAACCAATTGAAAGAACAATATAGCATAAATTCCCTCTTCTAAAAATGATCTTGTGGCATCAGTATTGAAATCCTACTGAACTCTGAATTTTTGAATTGTACTGATTAAATCGGCATACATTGCATTTTCAAAGGCCTCAGTTTGTGGCTAATGTTTTGGTCAAACTTTTGTTTTAGTGGTTTCATTACTAGCATCTTATTAGAGAACATATATCTGAATGATAGATAAAGTGAGAAGGGGAAGGGAAGGGCTTTATTTTTTATGGAATTAACAGGAAAGAAACAACCACTTGAGAGCTATGTCCTATTTTCAAGTGGCTTCAAAGCAAAAGTACCTGGCTTAGTACTTCCTGATTCTGCTATTCCCAAACAGGGAGACCGAAACCGGGAACTAAAAGCTCTTTTGTGGTGCCCTGGAAACCAGGCGTTTACTTTAGAAATCTAAAACCAAAACCGCATGGCCCACTTCTAAATTCAGTTTCTGAAGCGGATTCTTGGGACTGGGTTGCCAACAGGCCCAAGGAAAAGAAGTGCAAAATGTGAGAACTCCTGAACAGAAGCAAACCTCAAAGCATGCTACCGTCTATATCAGTGGTTCTCAACCTTCCTAATGCCGTGACCCTTTAATACAGTTCCTCATGCTGTGGTGACCCCCAATTTCATTGTTACAAAATGAACATAATTAAAGCATAGTGATTAATCACAAAAACAATATGTAATTATATATGTGTTTTCCGATGGTCTTAGGCGACCCCTGTGAAAGGGTCGTTTGACCCCCAAAGGGGTCGCAACCCACAGGTTGAGAACCGCTGGTCTATATAGTCTCGTGTATAGTCATTGCATTGTGAGCAATGGGGAGAAAAGCTCCCAGCACTCCGCTGACCCCGCCTGTCAAGAGCCTGAAATAACTCAAGCGTGATGAAGTGAATGTTCTTAGTCCCCACGACTCTTGATTCATCATGCAAGTGCCACAGTGCCAAGTTGCTTGAAATCAGAACTGCACCTTAAATTCACAAACTCTGAGTCACCCACCACAGCACCTCTGTTCTTTCCTATACAGCTGTCACTTCCAGGCACAGCTGTACCATCAATGCTTATTGAATAGTGACTGATTAGCCAATGTGGCAGACCTTTCTAGTGATTCCTTTCATCAAATGCCTGGATAAGACTGAATTTATGAGATAAAACCAAGAAAGATAATTCCAAGTACACATCCATTCACATAAGTACAAACTAATGGCGCATTCCCCCCAACATGCCCCCCTCCCGCATCCCCCCTAAAAAATCCCAAATGTGTTAGACCTACTTACTTGTATCTCAGAAAAAGCCACTGGGTGATCCATAAGCCAACTAATATAATCCCATTTATTTCTGATACAGAAAATGCCCACTTCACCCGATCAATGTAATCAAAAAACTTGTCTGGGAGTGGAGGGCTGAGCTCCTTGGGAGGGACCCTCTCGTGTACAACTGTGATCATGACGGTTGTCAGGACGAGGTTGAAAACAGCATACACAAACGCGATGCCCGTTTTCCACCACTCCAGGGGGAATTTGCTCCTGGAGTCCGTGGGCATAGAGATTTGGATATAGTCTGGGTACTTTTTGGAGCCCTTCCGCAGCCCATTGGATAAGCTCTTGGGTTTACCGTTGCCATTTTTCTCTTCTTCTTCGGCAGGTTCAGCAGGCCGTGGGTATGTGTTTGCCGGATCGTTGGTTTGATTTTCCATATGTTCTTCAAGTTTTGCTGTCTCTATGATATCCATTGTCCCCCAGTCTTCAGATCCAAAAGGAGATGGTAGTGTTCTTAGTAGAAATGTTTTTTAATCCTTCTATTTCCAAGATAAACATGGGCTCTTCATCTGATTCTGTTTCCTGGTGTAAAACGTAGAAAGTAGCCACCAGATGCCTGGTCCTCCCATGCAGCTCTCCACTGTGCATCCGCCGCTGTCAGGGAAGCAGGCCAATTCTCTTTCCCCCAGAGATTTCACTTCGGCTCCTGTGAAAACAAAACAAAACTACGATCAGATATCGTGCCCCTCCAACTGTCAACCATCCAAAAAAGAACATGATCAAAATATGGAAACAAATACCAAAGCCATTTGCTTTATAAATGTATCGTCAGAACATAGTTATAGCTGCCGAGACGAGTTTATTTATAAAATACTGAATTGTTTTATCTTGGAATTCTTCTCTTTTTGAGCTGATGTCAGTATAAATAGGAACATTTTAATAATCAATTCCTTTTAAATTTCTTTAAATAGAAGCCAGGACCCAACACTGCAACCACTTCATCAGCCACTGAAACCTGTTGCTAACCATGAAGTCACAATGGGCTAGAACCTCCCCAGATCACATCACTCCTTCCTAAGACTGCATCTTTTCCAGGAACCTTACAGGATAAAAAGTTGTGATGATTGCCCTGCCGGCCCAGTGGTGGAGCGTCGACCTTTGAGCCAGGAGGTCGCCAGTTCCATTCTGAGTCAGGGCACATGCCTGGGTTGCATGCAGGAGGCAGCCGATTGATGTTTCTCTCTCATCAATGTTTCTATCTTTCTGTCCCTCTCCCTTCCTCGCTCTCTAAAAAAACCAAACCTGGTTGGTGTTGCTCAGTGTAACCTATGAACCGGGAGGTCATGGTTTGATTCTCAATTAGGGCACATGCCCAGGTTGTGGGCTCAATCCCCAGTTGGGATATGCAGGAGGCAGCCAATCAATGATTCTCTCTCATCATTGATGTTTCTCTCTCTCTCTCCCTCTCCCTTTCTCTCTGAAATAAATAAAAACACATATGTTTTTAAAAAACTGTGATGATTACATGTTCTGTATAATTGTTACCCTCTGCATTTGTCAGAAAGTCAACTTTCTATTTTCTTATTAAAACTCTGGAATCCTGTCCTGGCCGGGTGGCTCAGTTAGTTGGTTCTCTTTCTGAGAACCAACCCATGCACCAAAAGTTTGTGGGTTCGATTCCCAGTCAGGGCACATACCTAGCAGGTTTGCAGGTTCAATCCCTAGTCGGGGCTCACATGGGAGGCAACCGATCAATGTTTCTTTCTTTCTTTCTCTCTCTCTCTAAAAAATCAATACACATATCCTCAGATGAGGATTTTAAAAAAATAAACAAAAAAACTGTAATCTTTTCAAGTGACCACTCCTCAGAATATTCGAGAACTAAATGACACTGCCTCGGTTTACTCTTTTATAGTCAGAGATGCACCCCATACACCAGGAAGGCGGACAGCCTCCGAAATAACACAAAGCCTTCGAGACACAAAGCCTGAGCTCTATCTCATTGAGGCAACAAACTCCGCCTGTTTCCCGAAGGATAAAATAACTTCCTACAGCCGGCATGGCAAATTAGTAACATTTCGATGCAGCCACCACCATTTCTGGCAAACAACAGAAACAGGCACCGCGAGGACCGGCGCGGGCACTTACCTACCGCGACCCCCGGGAGGAAAGGGTGCCTTCAGCAGAGGCTCCGCCGGCTCCAAAGAGCAAAGACGTCCTCACAGCCCAGGGCACCAGCACCCTCTCTTTATACCCGCTGGCCACACGGCCCCAGCTGTTCTCAATTTAGGAAGCAGCATTTAGCCAGACTGCAGATCCCGGCCACCTGAAGAGGCTTCCAGGCCTTCTAATTAGTCCTGGGCTTGAGCACACTGTACAATTTAAGCATAATCCTTTGCATTTGAAAGGCCTCTCTTTTCAGGGTAACTTCAGGGAAAAATTAAGGGGGAGGAAAAACTCAAAGTGGTGACAGCTAAGCCTTCATTTGCCGAAAGGAAAAAAAAAAGTTGTTAAAATGACACAGTTAATAAGTACAGGCCATGTTTGTTGGGAGTTGTGGATGGTAAACAGAGCAACCACAAGTGTTTACTGTGTACCCAAATGCCCCAGCGATGAGGGGTACGGGAGGGGGCAACTAAAAGGAGCGAAAAGCAAAAAACCAACCAAATGACACCGACCTGAATATCCACCCAAAGGGCTCACAGTCTAACCGAGGAGGCAGAACTGACGTGAGGGGACTATGTGGGAAGACTGAATGGCACGTTGTACAAGGGAGGAGGTGGTCCCTCGACAAAGCAGCTTTACTTGGTCCCTGCTCCCCTGACGGGATGTGTCCACAGACGGGCACAGGCCATCTGGGAGGAAGCAGGCGCAGGAGCAGCGTTAGCCTGGCAGACACAGAGGATGGTGGGAGGACGGAGACACATCCCCGCTAAGGGAGAGCACTAAGCACTTCGGACGTCTCGCTCGCTCTTGTCCCTGTGAAAACCCCAGCTGCTAACACATTAGGGTCGGATGAGAAAGCAGCAGTGTCCCTCTGTAAAACGGGGTTCCCTGGTATTCTCTGTGGCAACCTGGCACAAGGTTGTGGGAAGGGTAAACATAATGAAGAGGTGCCTCAGTGAGGCAGAGTCAAAAACAAACCTTCAACACCACGGATGACTATTCCTAACGGAGGTAGCAAAGCACTAACTCAGCCATGACCTGTCTCTTTTTACCAACTCTAGGCTATCCCACTCATAGCATCTTGCCAAACGCCATCCAGACTTCCTCCCACTTTCCTATTCCACATGCTGCGAGCCTGGCATTTGTATGTGAAAGAAGCCTGCGGTTTTAAAACCCAGGTCCACCAATGGACACACAGATGGTCTAGAAGGTGGCTACCCAGTTCTAGAACACAGAATGTAGAACAGAAGAAAATCCAATTAGTCACCTATTTTTTTTTTTTTAAAGAGGAAGTGCTCTGCCACTCACCTCATGGGACAACTGTGAGGATGACTGAAATAATTAACCTTGAAGAGCTCTGTGCTCCTGGGAGTAAGAGCATCAGTGGCTCGATTGCTATTTTCCTTGGGATTTCATTAAGAAGATTCAATATACAAACCACAATCAGCAAGTGTCAGCCAATCCTGGGGCGCACTGTCTGTCATCAAGATGACGACTACAACATACTCATTCCTGTGGTAACCCTGCCCTACCAGTAAGTATCTGCGGAAGTGACAAAGGCCACAGTAGTTCCTCTCCATGGATGGCAATCCCATTAGCTCATTTGCTTAGGGAGCTGTACCTGAGCACAAGGCGGATGGAGGGCTTTCAAGGCCTCTTACATTGCAAAATACTAGAAGTTAACCTAGATAATTAAAGAGCTAAAGATTGCTATAGGCTAATCTTCCTTTGGAAGGCAAATGCAAAGCTCTGAAACTGTTAGTACACGATACTGTTTTGTTAGTTTTGTTTGTTTTTTTCGGAAATAGGTATGATTTATTCCAGAAATGCAAGGAAGGTTTCAAATTAACAAATGATTGTAATAAAATACAAATATATGTAAAAAAAGAAAAGATACGATCATCTTGAGTGAAGTAAAAAAAGGCATTTGATAAAATTCAACACCCACGTGACTTTTGGGAACGTTTTCAGTAGTAGAAATAGCAGTATATATAGCTACGCTCCTTCGGTGTCCATATCACAGTTTTAGCTCGGTAGTACGTGTTCTAGTCGCTGGTGAAAGAAGGCTTCCACAGCTGCTCCTCTTTTCATCCCTAGGAGAACTTAAGTTTTTTGTGTGTGAAATTACAAGAAAGCACATCATTTTGCTTCTATGTTTTATTTCTGTTACCTCTATTATACCATAGAGGGCTTGATATTACCATATTAATATACATCAATAGTCATTTTCTCTTAATAATCTCAATAGGATTGTTCCTTAATTTGACAAACAGATTCTCAGCTTCAGCAGGAAGCAGATGGGAGAGTCAGTGGAAGGTTTGCACTGTAGGCATTAGACTATATTACGTAAGTATATTGGGGTAACGGCTCCGAGTTCATCTATTTTGTGGGTTATCCAAAGGAAACAAGGATGTACAAAAAATATTTCTACAAGTAATGCTTGAAAATTGGAAATAGTGTAATATCCAAAGACAGGGTATTAGTTAAATAAATTACGGTTATCTTATTATAAAATGTATGTTTTGATATAGTACCTATGAAACTGTGAGACAAGTATATAAATAGTTTATAAAAAGGGTACAGTATCGAATTAAGTAGAAACGTAGATCTGAATAGATGTAGAACCTCATTAATTCATTTCAGAGGTTATGGATCAAAAAAAGGGAGTGGGCCATGTGACACATACTCAAGGCTTTAAGAAGAGGCACAAGTGTGAAACTCGAGACACGGCTCCCCGAGCAGTTCTGACCCGAGGCTCTCTGACAGCAAACACAAGTTCCGGTCGCAGGGCTTAGAAATTCTTTGTTGCTAGATTCGTATGTCCGCCTAGTTATACATTTGAGGTGGTTAAGAAGATAATGTATTAAATGTGTAAATATCGTTTAAAAATTCAGGACACCTCTAAGCTTATATATGGGTTTTACTGTGATCTGTTACTTCCATGTAACCTGGTGAAGATGGAAGTTAAACACTGATCAAAGAAAATGTGTTTGTATCATTTACAAACTGGAAAATAAAAGAGATATATACCTTGAGCTTAAAGGTTTAAAAAACAACAACTAGGTCTTGAAACAGAATTTATTGAATTGAATAACAATGAAAGCAACCAGTGATTTTATTAGCAGACACAAAAGCTTTCTTAGGCCTTAAAAAACTCAGTTGTCTGCCATTAAGGCATTAAAAAGTCAAGTTGTAGAGTAAAACAGCCACAAAGTAATAGTTTTCAGTACCTTACTCATGTGCCATTAGCAAATGTAACTTATGTGTACTTACTGTGCTTTGTGTATTATCTAATTAATCCTCATACCAACCCTAGGAAATACTGTAAAGAAAAGAAATTGAGATAAAGTGAGATGCTCAAGGTCAGACAGGTAGGAAGTGGCAGAGCCCAGACTTGAACCAGAAATCTGACCTCGGGGGCTCCTCTTCTAATGGCACACCACTACCTCCATGCCATTTATTACATGTCAGAGGTCTACAACAGTGTCATTGGAAAAGATTGAGACAATCGATTATAAGCTTCTCCCCTCCCCCAAAGAGATATGTAAATACACAGCAAAGTCCTCTAGATAATATTGCAGGTATTTTTAAATCTTTGTAATTTTGCAAAAATTAATATATACCAAGAAAAATTTTAATATATAATTCAACCCTCTTGTGGGAGGGAGGGGAAAAGAAGTCTGATAAGTATTTCCCTGTTATGCATATGTGTAACTTTTACTAGTAAACCCCCATATTACATTTATAATACAGGTGTATCACTTCATGTTAACAGGATCCAGTTTAGCTAAGAAATTTTATGACCATGAAGTTTTCTCTGAGACCAAGACACCTTAGGAGCCATGGGATTCTATTGTAGAAGCACCCACAAAATTTGTTAAATATTTTTACTAGAGTGTTTTTGAAACCTGAAAAGAAGATCCATGCTTACTAAAAAATTATGTATATACTAGTATGTGTGTGAAATACTTTCCCATCAAAAGTAACATGGAAGAGTCCTTGAAAGACCAGTAGACCCCACACTTGTATAGGTAATTGATAGATTTAAATTAGGGAAATGGGTGGGCTTGTAAGGTAGCTTGGTGACACTATTCTGAGAATAGATTGGGGAAAACGTGTTTGTTTGTTTTTAATGTCAAAAACAGAATTGAAAAATCAGTTACTGCCTTTCTGAACTTTGGGAGAGATATGCTTGGGTAGAGAACAGACCAAAAATACCCCATAGGAAGGTAGACTGAACAATATTCGTTCTGTATCCAGTTGTTGTACGAGAAAGACACACCTATCAATAGTGGGTACCTAGAACGGCAGGTGAGAATGAAGAGCAAATAGGCCGGAAGTTTCTTTTCGGGGTGAAGGAAATGTTGTAAAATTAGTGACGATGGCTGCACAATTCTGTACATTTACTAAAAATCATTTCATGGTGCCCTTTTAAAACAAATGAATTTTATAGTAAGTTATAATTCATTTAAGCTGTTAAAAGGAAGACAGAGCTCACTGAGATAAGTTGTTCCTAAAGAATTAGAAAATCAAGGACTATCCCAATTCTATTACAGTCCAGGCTCACATATCCCTTTACAGTGTTGTACTTACCAGCTGAGCATTTCTTCAGCAGTGATTCTGAAATAACACACACTTCTACAGACCAGACCAAGGCCAATGAAAAGCAGACTGTTTAACAAGATCTGTGTAAACCGTGCTCCAAAAATAAATTTGTAACTAAATAATATAAAGTGACAAAAAAAACCAGATGAGTTTTCTCTTAGAACTCATCAAAATTTACTATGAGTTGAATTAAAAGGAAAAAAAGATGATCTGTCTTATTTCTCACTAAAAAGAACTGGTCACTTTAATAGGCGCGGTAGACGATTTAATACTTGCTGAATGAATGTGTGTTTACACAGAGCAAATATTAGCTGTGCAAATTTGAAAACAATGACTCGTGAGATTGGGAGTATCTCCCAAGAACGGGTATTTGTAGGAGCCCAACGTATTGAGGGGGCGGAGCAGTCCTCAGCCACATCAACTGTTTCTAAGTTTGAGTCAATAAAGGACCATCACCAAAATTTGACTTGAAAAATGTTCCATAGGATGTTTTAAAACGTGGCTTCTATTTTCCAGCTGTTACTTTTTACTGGTGGCTGGAGAATTCCCATGATCAGATCTGACCACATCGTATTTTGGGGGAGACAACAGTGCGGCCATGGGCCTGAGGGAAAGGAAGGCCTGCAGTGCGGGGGCAGGAACCTTACAGAGCGGGGGAGTCACACGGAAAGACAATTTAAGAATAAGCAAATGAATAAATAAACGAGTGAGAAGGAAAGACAGGGTAAGTAGATTAGAACTGCAGAGTGGATGGATTAGGTAGGTAAGGTAGACAGACAGGCAGACTCCCTGGGGCCCTGAGGATAGAAGAGGGCTGTAAAAGGAGGTCAAAGGTTAGGGAATATTTAAAATAATCCTTCCAATGTCCTTTGGGATACACTGTAAATCAGAAGTTCTCAGAGTTAAGGGTATAGTGGGGACACATCACGCTCTTTTCCCAAAAGCGGGCCTGTGCTTGCCTCTGCCCCTTTCCCCAGCCCCATTCCTGGTCTGTCTAGGAGACCTTAGATTAGAGAATGTCTGGAGGGTGGGAGTGGGGGGAATGCCAGTGGTCTCTTCCTTTCAGTGTTGAGTAAAAAGAACTAGGCTGGAATTCTCTACGTCCCACCATTTCTAATGTACCTGTGGCCTCAGAGAATAAGCTGGGTTGAAGGCTTATCTTTGAGTTTAAATGCTTATCTACTTTAGCAGATGAGCAAAAGACATCCTCTATAATTTAAACAGACATTTGTACATTGAATAATCAGCAGGGTAGGTGTCACTAGAATCATTCCACACAATTGGCCTGACCACAGCTCCATGTTTCATGGTCAAACAAAGGCAGCCAGCACTTGTATAGCATAAACACCCTGGAGGCTTTATCAGAAAGGCTGAATCTGACAGTCCCACTGAACAACAGTGACAACTACCAGCTTCTACATTCCTCTCCTTCCTTCTATGCCCCAAAGACTTATATACCTAGAAACTGGTTCCCGTAGGTTTGAATACTTATTTCTCTGGGATAGGTGTCTATGCAGATTACCTATTAAAGTGAGAAGTTTCTGATAACCATAAAAAACATTCCATTTACTATTTTTAGAAGAGATTTAAGTCTGATATTGGAGCTTATATTTTCTCCTAAGAGCAGTGGCTGGTCTAAGAAAGACAGAAGCAGAAGCTGGATCTAACAGTTTAACATCATACTCCCCTAACCACACTTTTTCCAAATGATGTTAGAGATCTCATTCTAAGTAAATAAACAGATCACTATCAGAGTCAACAGTGTATTTCCTTGTCAACAACAACAAAAGTTTTCTCAAGTTTGGAAGCATAGTATCTTATTACAGGAAAAACATGCTAAGAAAAAAGAAGGAAAAAAATAGTTCCTTAAAAATAATTTCATAATTATCTACATTTACAGACAAAGCTCCCTTATTCCATGCCTTTCAGATTACTTAGAAATATACCTATTGATTTCTCTGTCTACCACATGGTGACCAAACTGTGTGTATATTTTATATGATTTCAAAAAAAGTTTGCACTGAATAATATAAAGGGTCTACTTAAATGGATATTTTAAAACAGCATCTTGAAACATTGCTTGCTGTTTACTAGTGCATTAGAGTGAGACAGAAGTGAAATTATCTTCAAGCAAGAATCCAGAGCGAGGAGTTAAATAATCCTGCTCTAGTGTGGAGGCAAAAGCAGAGACTTTAGGAGAAACATTTAACCAGGTGCCTATGGGCAGTACATGTCATGGTTACGACAGAGAGCAGCTGTCTAAGAACAGGACACTTACTCAGTCCCAGTGCTGCTGTACAAATGACACAAGCTACACAATTTCCTTGTAGCGTTCTAAAGTCTAGAATTAGACATCAACGGGTTATTGGTTATCATATTTCTGCTTAGTGCTCTGTGCCAACAACACAAATGCAAGAAGTATCTTAATGCAGCCTGAGAGATTTAGGGGAGCACTTCCTGATCCCCAGAATTAACACTGAAAAATTAAGGAGAAGGAAGGTTCTAGAATGTACACCTTCGGCAGGTTAGCCCCATCTGCTTGTGGCCATTTTGGCGTGCTTCCACAGGCCCTGGTAGAGGGCAGAGGCGAGTAGGGGGCATGAGGAAGGCTAGATGGCCCTGTGATTCTGCAAGTCCTGTGTTTCAGTCCACCTGGGTCCTCCAGGACAAGAAAAAACATGAAAGGAAAGGGACCATGGTAGACCCAGAAAGCTCTGTAAAAGCCTACATTTCTCATTCACGTACGCCAACCACAAAAATGTTCTACAAATAAAGTAACAGAGAATGTATTCTACTCATAGACGGTATATGCTATTTTCAGCTTCCATCAAAAACACAGGGCTGTGTATTTTCTAGAGTTGCTTTCGCATGACTCGCAGAATGAGCCATTGCTCTCAAACGGTATCTATATATATAAAAGCCCAGTGATCAAACAGCAGAACGACCAGAAAGACTGGTTGACCCTTCGCTATGACATGCACTGACCACCAGGAGGCAGATGATCAATGCAGGAGCTGCCCCCTGGTAGTCATGGCTGACCGGGATGAGCAGCAGCAGCTAGCAGGCCCAGGGTGAGGCTGAGTCTCTGCACCTATCAAATATCTGAGACAATCTAGATTCTGGCCTGACCCCACCAGGCCCTCTAAGGTGTGTTCTAGAAAGAGTGCGGGGAGCTGGCACAGGCGGATGGCAAGAGGGGACGTGACTGTGGACCCTCCAGGGAGGCTGTCCTGATGGATGAGGATCCTGGAGCACAGCTGCCCTGGTCATCCCTGATGGTGTCACTGACCTGGCATCACACATCAAGGACATTCACCCAGTGGCTTTGGGGTGCAAAGCACTCGGCCAGGCTCCTCTAAGACACAGAACACATCTTTACCCAAGACATTACCCTGAAATATCAGCTCAGACTAATTTCCTCATTCAGCAGCCACTCAGAGGGCGGGTCCACAGCCATTCGGCTGACCGGGATGAGTGGCGCTCCCACACGGGCTGATCCCCACAGGCCACGCTTCCCACCAGTGCATGGATCTGTGCACCAGGCCTCTGATGAGACTGTAAAAAGCAACTCCAGAGCATTTGAGTGTATTTGCCTCTAGTTTCTCCCGGAATTTAAACTGCCATGTTGTATTTAAATAAATTATTTCTCTCAAAAGCACTTATTTGACCAATGCTTCCAATCTGGGCTTTGGTTTCTGCAAATAACTCAGTAATGATGAGTTGTGTTCCCTAAGTTTGGGCCTATGAATGGGGACCCCAACTCTGCAACCGAACCCAACACAAGGAACAATACGCTTGGGAAAGAAGCAGCAAAATACCTTAAAAGGTTAAACTCCTGAGTCTAACAGGATGCCACTTTAGCAATATCTCCTAACAGACAGAGGGGCTTTTAGGGGAACATGACATTTTGTAGAAGTCAGTCTTGATGTCTTTAGCAAGAACAAATGATCCAGGAACCTTTGGCTGTGTCAAGGTGTTTTCATGCATTTGTCTCTTAAAACAGGAAGAACAGCTCACTCAGACTTTTTCCTATGTCCAACTGTGCTGGTTCACAAAGTTGTAAAGCAAAGTTTCTAATCCTATATAACAAAAGTCTAATATGCTAAGTGTCCAACTGTTCGACCAGTCGCTATGACACACTGACCACCAGGGGGCAGATGCTGTGACCGGTAGGTTAGCTTGCTGCTGGGGTCTGGCTGATCAGGACTGGGCAAGATGGGCCGACACACCCTGGAGCTCTCCCGTGGTCCCTCCCCGGCCCTAATCGTACATCAGTGGGGTCCCTCGCAATGAGGTCCCTCAGCCTGGCCTGCACCCTCTCACAATCCAGGACTCTTCTGGGGATGTCGGAGGGCTGGTTTCGGCCCTATCCGGGCAGGCCAGACAGCCGAGGAACCCCACCAGTGTACCAGGCCTCTATTAATTAAATAAATGTCTTTCGTTGCCTACTCTACTAAACTACCCCTGCGTGGAACTTGAACACTCTACTCCAAAGTATAGGCAGCTGTTGGTATAAAGATTGTGGAAGAATGTTTGCATACCATTGATTATGTAGTGATTCTTAGCCAACTGCCCATTGCCCTTAAGCAAAAAAAATCTGGAACAGGATACACAGTTACTGTTTTGTATTTCTTTTAGGAATACCATACAATGAGAAATTTAGTTCCAATATACCCAAGCCATTCCTCCAGGAGATAATTAGAAAAAGAAGAAAAAGAGTTTAGAAAAGAAAGGAGAAGAACAAGTAAGAGTTTTTACAGTGAAGCCTTGGAAGAGAAAGAAAATATAGAAAAGTAAAAATAGGCATGATTGTTGGCTCTCAGGGGCCCAAAGTAAGACGCGCTGTAAAAGGCCAGCTTACAGCCTGGGAAGCGCAGAGGCAATGGAACCGAGCATCAGTCTGTCATCAAAACCAGGACAGCCCTGCCCTGCCGGTGTGGCTCCGTGGCTGAGCACCGACTCATGCACCAAGAGTCCTGGTCTGGGCACACGCCGGATTACGGGCTTCATCCCCAGTAGGGGGAATGCAGGAGGCAGCCGATCCATGCTTCTCTCTCATTGCTGTTTCTCTCTCTCTCTATCCCTCTCCCTTCCTCTTTCTCTAAAGTTGATTTAAAAAAAAAGAAAAAGAAAACAAAAAAAGCAGGACAGCCCTGAATATTTGGACGAAAAAACCAAACTGGGGTAGGGGTTAGAGGTAGGCGCAGCAACACAGTCTTGAAAATCTGGGACAACCTACACTGCCGTTTCTACCTTAGCAATTGTAAACACAACTACAATTGAAATTAAGTTTGCATGTCACAAGAGTCAGTCTATTTAGCAGAAACTGTTAGTTATCATATATAAATAACCAAACAGACATAATTAAAACATGAATATAAGTAGATTTTACACAAACAATATACAAAAATATATTACAACTATGAATATTTATCTATTCAAGACTTTCCCTGGGGGCCTTGGCTCTCATCTTTCTTGGCACATTAAGTCAGCTTTTCATTCTCACACCCTTTGCAGTAAAGGCCAGTGATTTCAGGAACCTAACCTGGAAGCCACCCTCATATACCACTGCGAGAACGTGGAAAGAGACGGAGGCAGAGAGAATGACGTTTGCTAAGATACCCATGCAGTGAGCGGGGGATGTGTGGGCAAGAAGGCAGAAGAAGGGGATAACATTGCCGGGGCCCAGTCTCAGAGCCAGAACTCATTTCCTTGCTTTCTATTTGGGGTTGATTTCCCCTAATCCTCTGCTGACAAATCCTAGGCCACAAAGCTCCTATGACTAAGTATCTCCCAATATTTATAACAAAAACTTCCTCCAGAATGTCACACTGACAAATTAACACACAAGCTTCTACCCATAATAATCCATGAATAGGAATACTGGAAGGTGACCTTGACACAAAGCCCATTAAATGCCATTTAAGCTGTAATCGGAAAACAGCCTGAAAACTGAAATGAATTGCTGGTGGGATCATAAATTGGTATAATTCTTTTGAAAATATGTCTCTCTCTCTCTCTCTCTTTAAACATATGCTGAGTTTTATTTTAAGCTAATGTCTCTTGACATAGTAACTCTATGACTGAGAATTTTGGAACATGTCTTAATTACAGAAAAAAAAATTACCGAAAAATGTACTCAGTGAAACACTCTAAATCCAAGTAGGAGACTAAAGTATCCATACAACACACTAAATTTATTGTTTAAAAAATAGCCTTGTATTCTTTTTTTCATAAAAATGTAAAAATATACACTAAAAAAAAAGACCAAGTTAATAAAATACCAAAAGAATATCAGATGTTAATGCTGGTAGTAGGGTTTAGCAGTTATTTTTATTTTCTTTTTTACTTTCCTATTTTCTCCAAATTTTCTGTGATAAAAGTATTCATTCTTGCATATGCTTATAAAAGCATTTTAAAATAGTTTCTAAAAAGTATGCTTAAGATTTAATGACAAGGAAACTGCAGTTATAATTTCAGTGATGCAAAGATGTATATTACATATATAGAAAAGAATCTGAAAAAATATACCAAATATTAACACTACTTGATGTATTTATGGGAGGTTTTATTTTTTATTTATTCTCAATTGCATTTGCTAATTTTCCACATTAAACATTCTTATAATCAGGAAAATACTAATGGCTACCTTAACTATACAAGTACTGACGAAGTTCGCGGGGAGAATGTGCTTTGGTTTTAAAAAGGTATTGTGTTTTGTACAATTTGAAGTGTGTAAAAAAAATGCATGTACAGAAAAGTCAGGACAAGAACACAAAAATATTAAGAATGGCTGTCGAAGTGGTAGGAGGGTGAGATTTTTTTCCTTCCTACATTTGTGTATGGTCCCTATTTTTGAAATGTTCATATAAATGTGTTAATTTATAGCTAAAAGTATCAGAAACCAGGTAGAGTTGTTACTATGCTTCCACAGATGTATTTATTAACTGAAATCTCTATTTCATGTTTTCAACTCAGCCTCTATTAACTGCAATAAAAAAAAATGTATGTTTTGATTGTTGTGTTTTGGGGAAAGTCTGCATTGTTGCTGCTGCTTGAGGAAGCCTGATAAACTAATAACTATTTGGATGTATCAGCCCTAATCTGAAGTACATGTATTCAATTAAGTCTTTATTTAGTGCCAACTTTCAAGAAGAGTCTTAATTGTGCAAAAGAATGATGTCTTTTCTGTAGGGTTCATGAGCAAGAAAGGAGTGAGCACTGCTTTATAGTGAATCATTTTCATATAATGGATGCCACTCAGTACGTCACAAACCAAAACCAGTCACTTATTTGGTGTTGTTCTCCTGGAGAAAACCAGCTGACAAATAGAGAATCAGGCTGAACTGGATTTGATGGAAAAGAGGATTCAGTCAGAAACACAAATCCCTAAGCTGGCTTTTATAAATATTGGTAATCTTTGTGCACCAAGGATGTTTTAATAAGCTTGTGCATTTGAGCATTTTTAAAAACATTTTTCCTGATACTTGGTGGATTCTTGCCTTATTGTACTCATTCATATCAGCTAACAGTTTCCTCTACTCTCTGTGATAACAAAACTTTGGATATAAGATAAATTACCAAATGATTAGTTAAATCAAGTATAGCATTCAAGAGTATGTACCCTATTTATAGAAATCATTTTAACAAATTTAAAGAACAACTGGAAATATTAACTTGATCCAGTTTGAAAAAATCCATTACAATATTACTGAATTACAATCCCAAGTGTTCCAAAATTCTAATTTCGTATCTTTTTAAAAAAAAAAATTGTACTGTTGCCCTAGCTGGTTTGGCTCAGTGAATAGAGTGTCAGCCTGTGGACTGAAGGGACCCAGGTTCGATTCAGGTCAAGGGCACATGCCCTAGTTGCGAGCTCAATCGCTAGTAGGGGGTGTGCATGAGGAATTCAATCAATGATTCTCTCTCATCATTGATGTTTCTCTCTCTCTCTCCCTCTCCATTCCTCTCTGAAATCAATGAAAAAAATTAATAAACTTAAAAACTAGCATTGTTCCCCCTAATTTCAAAAGCTATTTGCTGCCTACTTTGGATCACTTCTAGGAATGTATCTTAAAGATACTGCATAAGCATGAAAAGATTGTTTTCCAAATTCACTAATCAGAATTTTTTGGAAAAGATGCATTTAAAAATTCAGAACTTTGGATTTCAGAAAGATTGCAGGTACATATACCATATATTAGATATAGTGGGTCACATAGCTCATACTGGATTTGGGAAACACCAGATAATCAAACATTAATATATCTGAATGAGACATACGGATATATTCACACTAAGTTGGATGAATAAAGACTATAAAGAAATTTTGGTCAGTTCAAGAAGGGTGTTGACACCAAAGGTTATCAAAGGAAGGAGAGAAGGAAGGAAGGGAAGAAGGAGGTAAGGAAGGGAGGGAGG
>NW_005364596.1:3254070-3260586 GCF_000412655.1 Myotis brandtii
CCTTTTTTTCTTAGAGTTTAGATTTTGAAATTACAGATAAATGATTCTGGACCTATTAAGACCAAAACCATACTGTCCATCATGATGGGATTTGAGTTTCCTTTTTACTTTTACTTCTACCTGGTGTATGGTTTTATTAAACTTCAAATATTTTTTCAGGCACTTCTCTAAAAGTTGTTACAAAAGTTGTTTTCATTGCTCATTTTTGTTTGTTTGTCACATTATAAATATGTTTTATTTGTACAATAAAATAATATCACACAATGTTGGGTGAGGGAATGAAGTTGCAAAATAGCGAGGAAACATTGTGTTATGTATAAATAAATTATATGGATGCTGGAAAGGTGCTATTACATGGAACAGTTACTTTACCTTTTTTGTACTGAAAAAAAAATAGCAGCACACTTTGATTTTAACTCCCTAAAAAGTCAGACAATTATTCACTCAACAATATTTAGTAAGTGCCTATTCTGTACTGGTCACTGTTGTAAGGATACAACAGTTTTTAAAAAGTCACTTCCCTCATGCTTACATTCTGTTAGCATATAACAGGAGCAATAATAATGAAAAGATTAAGTGCCATGAAGAAAAATAAAGCCGGACGGGGCAACAAAAAACAGGAGGGCTCTTCAAACTAGCTTTATGAGGTAACATCAATATAAACATTTTAAAGGAATACTCTTTATCCTGGGGAAAATCAAAGTACCATCAAGTCAAAGGACTATCGAGAACATCTATGTTCCAACCTGATGAGACCCAAGTACAGTAAACAGCTTCTAAAACCTGTATAAATATAGCTTTCTAAAACTAAAAAGGGATTCCAATGAAAATGCTCCCATACTTACTCAATTATAGATTTTTGTCTTTCAGTTCTTTTCCATTTCTAATAGATCAAAATAATGTACGTCTGTGTATAACATTCTAATTATATTGGTCATAATGGACTTTTATTTCATTGTTCACCCCAGTGCTGTCTTCTAAGGGATGTTTAACCCACATGAGGCTTTTAAGAAAAGGTTAAAGATGCAATATTATGAAGACAGGAAGAATAAAAACAAAGACATTATGTAAGGACAGAAAAGCTGCAGCTATCAAATATCTAATGAGGTGTCAGGATTCAATTTCACTTTCAATGCAGAAATTTTATAATTTTATCTTAAACTAGAGGCCCGGTGCATGAAATTTGTGCAAGGGGGGGGGGTTCCCCCACCCCGCCCGGCCCCCCCCCCATTTGGGGCTGCCTGATTGCCCAAACTGCCTCTGCCTGCTAGCCTGATCACCCCTAACTGCCCTCCCCTGCCAGCCTGGTTGCCCCCAACTGCCCTCCCCTGCCGGCCAGATCTCGCCCCCAACTGCCCTTCCCTCTCAGCCTGGTTGCCCCCAACTGCCCTCCCCTCTCAGCCTGGTTGCCCCCAAATGCCCTCCCCTGCTGGCCAATTTGGTTCTGATTGGTCGGTTTCTATGCCAGCATCAAAAGCTCCACCTCCTAGGCAGCCATTGGCTCCCCACAGCACCCAGATTTGGTACTGATTGGTCGGTTCCTATGCCAGTCAGCATCTCCGGGCCTATCTCTGGGCCTGATCAGCAGCCCCCACGGAGGCCAGAAGAGAAAGAAAGGCCCAGCTGCTGGCAAAACTCAGAAAGAAAGAGGGAGAGAAAGAGAGAGGCAAGTACTGATCAACAGCTGCCACTGAGGCTGAGGATCAGACCCTGCCTCTCTCTGGGTCTCAGCCCACTGGGCAGTCAGTGCTGGGTCACCAGGCTGCAGCGGGGCAGTCAGTGCTGGGTCACCACAGCAACCCAGCACTGACTGAAGGACTTCCGGGTTGGTCAGCCTCCAGTCATGATTGGTCGTTACAACCCTGGGCTTTTATATATTAGGATAGGTGGGATAGAAGCTAGCAATATAGAAAACTTTGAAAAACCACACCGAGGTTAATGAAACGACTAAACTCAATGTAAGCAGTCCTTGAGGGCAAGTATATAGCTACTGTGCTACCCAGGGAAAGCCTGGGTGGGAAGGCAGATGCGTGCATAGCCACGTGGAAACCTTTTCAGGCTTCCGTCCTGGGCAGAGTGGGCTTGAGTGCTAAGCAAGGAAGGGAACAGAAATGAAGGCTGGCTCCTATCCTCAAGGGATTTTCGACTAAGTAACTTTCCCATTTTCCAAACAGAAGTCACTTAAAAACAAAAAGAACTATGAGCAATGAAAACAACTTTTGTAACAACTTTTAGAGAAGTGCCTGAAAAAATATTTGAAGTTTAGTAAAACCATACACCAGGTAGAAGTAAAAGTAAAAAGAAAACTCAAATAATGAATATAAAATGGGGGGGAGGGGGGAAGCCTGGTTATGTATCATTTAGGAAGTTTATAAATCTAGGGTATAAAGATGAAATTTTTTTTTTTTTTTAGAGAGAGAAAGGGAGACAGAAACATTAATGTGACAGAGAAACATGGATCAGTAGCCTCCTGTACACGCCCCAAATGGGGACCGAACCTGCAACAAGGCCTATGTCCTGACCAGGAATTGAACACGACCTTTTGGTGCACAGGACAATGCTCCAACCAACTTAGCCACCTGGCCAGGGATGAGAATAAAAATTTAAAACTAAGAGTATTCATTTATTAAGTCTAGTAGTTTTTTGATGGAGTCTTTAGGGTTTTCTATGTACAGTATCATGTCATCTGCGAATAATGACAGTTTTACTTCTTTTCCAATTTGGATGCCTTTCATTTCTTCTTGTCTGATCGCTGTGGCTAGCACTTCCAGTACAATGTCGAACAGGAGTGGTGAGAGTGGGCATTCCTTTAGCTTTTGCCCATTGAGTATGATGTTGGCTGCAGTTTGTCATACAAGGCTTTTATTATGTTGAGGTATATAAAAGAAGAAACTTTTACCATTTGCAACAGCATAGATGGACTTGGAGAGCATTATGCTAAGCGAAATAAGCCAGTCGGAGAAAGATAAATATCACATGATCTCACTGATTTGTGGAATATAATGATCAACATAAACTGATAAGCCAAAATAGATCCAGAGACAAAGAAACACCGAACTGACCATCCAACCTCAGAGGGAAGGCAGGGGAGGGTGAGGCAATTAAAAAAAAAACTAAGAGTAGCCTTTATTTTTTAAAGAGCCTTTAAAAAACGCCAAGCTCCAAAACTCCGTAGTGAACAGAAAAGCAGGGAAGTAGTTATCTAGTCAGGTTAGCACTGGTCTGTCCTTGGGAGCCAACTACAGTCGGAGCTTTTTCTATGGAGTGAAGCAGATTTAGAACAACAGCACAGGATGATTAAAAGCACTGTCAGGAGGGAGTCGGGAAACACTTGAAACTCAATGTCCAATTAGTACCAGGAAGCTAAAAGATGTAATTCCATACTTAATCTTATTTCCACTCAATCTAATTTTCATTGATGGCCCTATACAAATAAAAGTATTTGACTATAAATAATCACTTGAAATGGGGTTGTAAACATAAATATGTTATTAAAAAAACAAACCCATAGTTAAAAAAAACTAAAACAAAGTAACAGCCTAGAAAATGAGAGGTTATTTATTTTCTGTGTTTTTTTTTTTTGCGGGGGGCAGGGGGGGGGGGGGCTTGTTTTTGCTTCTAAAATATCTGTATTAGTAGATTGGGGCCCAAAGCTTGTACTGAACAAGATCAAAAGTCATATTCTGATTAACATGTATCTGCACTTTAGGGGCACATCTTAAGAATGTCAAGGATTATGGGTTGATGGGGGGGGGGGCGTAATCTTTAAAGGAAAAGAGTAAATTCCATCTCAAGCATGTCAAACTCGCAGCGGGCGGGCTGGCTGCATGCGGCCTGTCCTCCATGAGTTTATGCTTGAGAAGGATTCAAGGCCCTAAGAACAGAAAAAGCAGATGCTTACAATGCATGTCCCCACCTGCAACCGTCCTTTCCCTCCACCAGGTGAGTGCCTCCTCTTTGGTTCCTTATCTCTGCAAACTGTCCCACCATCCACCCAGCTACGCAGGGTAAATAAAATCACCGCTATCATCCCAGCTTCACACTCCCCCATCTGCTCCCCAGACAATCACCCCAGGTCCTGTCCATTTTAATCGTCCATCTAGACTTCTTGCTCCCTTGAGCTTAGTTCAGTTCACTAACACCTCTTACATGCAGAGGACAGGAATTGGTCCAAACACATCTCAATAGCCACAACAAATCAAATCCATCCACCAAAGAAGACACATTAACATTATTTATTTAACAAAAAGAAAGCCCACATAATCCTAGGAATATCAGGCACTGCTAGCATGTTGCACTGCTAGAGTACAAAGAGAAAATGGATGATAGCAAACAGTCTACTAAGAAGACAAAGCCATGAGCATTCCTGAACAAGAGAAACTGAAGCGCCACAATCTGTGGGGAAAGGACGGACTGCTTAGGTATTTAACCAGCCCTTCCTCCTTCCCTCTCTGGGTTTGTCCCTAGTCCATTTCCTGTTTTATTGACTTACTTAAAGCCCTTAATGTCTCCCCATGGTCAAAAATCCATTGCTTATTTTGACTAATAAAAAGCTTATAATAGAAAATTTCAAACATATTATCTTGAAAGTAGAGAGAATAAGGCAGTGAACAACCTCATCAGGTACAATTATCATGGAAAATCTTTTTTAATCTCTCCTCTACCCTGGATTTCCTTTTGAAGCAATCCCAGAGATCATATTTCATCTGGAAAAATTTCAGTATGCCTCTTTAAGATAAAGGCTCTCTTTAAAAAAAATGAAAAACAAACCCTTAATGCCATTGTTACATCCAGACAAAATTAACCTAAATTTCACAGTAACCCCCTGCCAGCTCACCTTTCCCCAATTACCTTATTTTTCCTCCAGACTGCTTCGTGGTGGTGTGTTCTCCTGGCATTACTTATAAGGACCTTCATGGCCTGGCCTCTGCCTTCCTTTCAGGCTCAGTTTTGTGCTTCCAGCCATATTTACTAAATTTCTGTTTCCTTTTATTAGGTCTTTACATATAATCTTTTAGCAGCCTAAACCTCTTCTCAGCCCTACCCTCTTGCTTCAGGTCTCAGCTTAGATGTCACTTTACCCAAGAAACCTTTCCTGCTACAACTCCTGGGCCATGAAACGAATTGTCAAATACAGCACTCACTGCCCAGTGAGGTTACAAAACCTACCATCCCCTCTCCTCAAGTTCCCATTTAAATACAAATGCCAATTTATAACTTCCAGCTTCTTAGAAACTAACCTTCCCCTCTGGGGTGCTTCATGTTTGCCGTGCTTTATATTCATGCACAATTATTATACACACCCCTTTATAGATGGTGTCCTATAAGCGCAAATCAGACATCAGTTCAGAGGTTGTCAAGAGTAAGCAAATCCACCGAATTACGTAAACATTACAGTTAGTAATCATAAAGCCTTTCAAATTTGCATGAGGTATTTGGCTAATATGTGGGTGTGATACAGGCAGGAACAACAGAGCTAGCCGGAACTGTAAAGCAGGCTCTGGAATCCTGTTGTTACAGGAACAGAAAACCGCTCCGTCTTATTCTGAAAGTGGCACCAACTCCTAAAAATAAAAATGCACCCATTGAGGATGTTACTGTTTTTCAACAGATCACTGACTAGCACTAGCTTAATAGACTTTCTCTCCGGAGATAAACACTCAAGTATAATCAGACACCTATATTTGAAGATTAACTACCAAATAATTTTTTAGAAAATGTTGGTTGACTACTTTGGGTAACTTGCCTTATCTATAACATGAGGTCATGAATAATAACCGGGTAAAAGTAAAAATTTCCCTGGGGCCTAAGAAGTCTAATTTATATTGTGAAGCTAATTGATTATTATATTTCTGGCTTTGTAATTACTCTAAGAAAGCTTTTGCTTGAAAAGGTACTTATAAACACATACACTTTAAATACTACATTAGAATACTTAAGCGTTGAAAAAATGTTGACTTAGTATGCCATTAATGACTTATATTTATATGGTCTAAACTTACGAATAAGAATTATAGTTAACACTGACACAGTACTTATTATTGCCCAAACACTATTCTAAATACTTTATCTTATTTAATCTTCACCACAACTCTATGAGGTAGATATCATTATTACCCACATTAGAGAGGTTAAGTGAATTGCCCACGATCACCAGCTAATAAGTAGTAGGGCCAGCATTCAGTACTTTGGTCATTTTTGACTCTGAATGTCCTTCTACCACTTTTTAGGGAAAGCATCTACAAATAAGCACACAGCTTCAGGGCAGATTCTTCCAGTAAACACAAGGAAAAGGAGTAGGGCAGCCCTTCTAAGTCAGAAGAACCAACCTCCTGTAGTTTTCCGAGTGCAGGTCTTTTACCTCCTTGGTTAAGTTTATTCCTAAGTATCTTAATTTTTTTGTTGCAATGGTAAATGGGATTGTTTTTTTAGTCTCTCTTTCTGAGAGTTCATTATTGGTGTATTGCCGGAGACTATTTATTGTCTTCACTAACTGAATATAGACAGAGACCCCCC
>NW_005364596.1:3261085-3270631 GCF_000412655.1 Myotis brandtii
CGCCTGGTCCCCAATATTTCAAAATTATCTCGTGTCATTTTTCTCTCATTTGTGTGCGGCTCCTCTTTTCAGATCCCGAACCCTGATCCACGCAGGACGTGGAAGGAAACACTCAACAGTGTATAAAAATGCCATACATTCTGGGTGTTAATCTTGTATCCTGCTATGTTGCCAAATTCATTTATTCAATTTAGAAGTTTTTTGGTGGAGTCTTTTAGGTTTTCTATGTACAATAGCATGTCATCTGTGAATAATGATGACATGATATTGAAAGGAGTTTTACCTCCTCCTTTCCAATTTGGATGCCTTTTATTTTTTTCTTATCTGATCACTGAAGCTAGTACTTCCAGTACTATATTGAATAATAGTGGTAAAAGCGGACATCTCTGTCTTGTTCCTGTGCTTAGGGGAAATGGTTTTAGTTTGTGCCCATTGAGTATGATGTTGACTGTAGGCTTGTCATCTACGGCCTTTATTATGTTGAGGTATGACCCCTCCCAGTTTGCTGAGAGTTTTCATAAAAAAAGGATGTTGGATTTTGTCAGATGCTTTTTCTGTGTCAATTGATATGCTCAATGTGATTTTTGAATATTGTACCAGCCTTGCATCCCTGGAATAAAGCCCACTTGCCCATGGTGTATGAGCTTTTAATGTACTGCTGGATGCAATTTGCTAATGTTTTGTTGAGGATTTTAGCATCTATGTTCATCAGGAATATTGGCCTGTAATTGCCTTTCTCTGTAGTGCCTTTATCTGGTTTTGGAATTAGGCTAAGCTAGTCTTGTAAAAAGAGCTTGGAAGTGTTCCTTCCTTTTGGATTTTCTGGAATAGTTTGAGGAGGATAAGTGTTCTTTTCATATTTGATAAAATTCCCCTATGATGCCATCTGGACCGGCTTTTGTTTGCTGGAGTTGTTGTTGTTGTTTTTTAATTACTGTTTCAGTTTCATCAGTAGTTATGGGCCTATTCAAGTTTTCTGATACTTCCTGATTGAGTTTTGGAAGACTGTATTTTTCTAGGAATATGTCCATTTCATCCAAATTGCCCAGCTTGTTGAAATGTAATTGTTCATAGTATTTTTTATTTTTATTTTTTACAATCCTTTGTATTTCTGTGGGGTCAGTGTTACTTCACCTCTTGTTTCTGATTTTGTTTATTTGGGTCCTCACTCTTTGTTTCTTAATGATTCTGGCTAAAGATTCATCAATTTTGTTTATCTTTTATATATATTTTTAAGTATCTATACCATTTATTTCTGCTCTGATCTTAATCTCCTTACTTCTACTTACCCTGGGTTTTTCTTGTTCTCTAATTCTTTAAGTTGTAGGGTTAAATAGTTTATTATTAATTTTTCTTATCTTTTGAAGTAGGCCAGTAGTGCTATGAACTTTGCTCTCAGGAGTACTTTCACTGTGTCCCACAGATTTGGGGTTGTTGTGTGTTCGTTTTCTTTTGTTTCCAGGAAATTTTTTTCTTTCTTTCTTGATCTCTTTGGTAACCCATTCATTGTTTAATAACATGCTATTTATCTTCCATATATTTGAATGTTTTAAGTGTTTTTATTATAGTTGATTTCTAATTTCATGCCAGTGTGATTCGAGAAGATGCCTGATATAATTTCAACCTTCTTGAACTTTCAGAAACTTGTTTGTATCCTAACATGTGGTCTATCTTTGAAAATATCCCATGTGCACTTGAGAAGAATGTATACTCTGTATCTTTGGGATGAAATGTTCTGTAAATGTCAATTAATTCCATCTCATCTAGTGTGTCATTTAGGATTTGTTTCTTTGTTGGTTTTTTGTCTAGAAGATCTATCCAGTGATGTTAGTGGGGTGGTGAAGTCCCCTACTATGATTGCATTACTGTTCATCTCTCCTTTCAAGTCCTACAGAGTTTTTTAATATATTTTGGATGCTCCTGTATTAGGTGCATATATGTTTACCAGAGTTATTAGCCTCTTATTGTATCAATCCCTTTAGCATTATGAAGTAACTTTCATTGTCTCTTGTTATGGCCTTCACTGTGAAGTCTATTTTGTCAGATATGAGTATTGCTACCCCAGCTTTTTTTTTTTTTCCCATCCCTTCATTTTCATTCTGTGTGAGTCGTTTGTTCTAAGGTAAGTTTCTTGTAGACATCATATATATGGATCATGTTTTCTTATTCATTCAACTACTCTATGCCTTTTACTTGGAGTATTTAATCCACTTACACTTAAGGTCATTATTAATAGGTACTTATTTGTTGGCATTCTTACTCTTTATGCCTGTGTTCTTCTCTTTCTATTTCTTCAAAGAGATAGAGAAAGATATAAACAAGTGGAAGAAACTACTGTGTCCACAGGTTGGTAGAATCAACATCATTAAAATGTCCATACTCTCCAAAGCAATCTAAACATTCAATGCAATCCCAATGTCATGTTTCACAGATCTAGAACACACACTCCAAAAATTTATATGGAACCAAAAAGATACCTAATACCTGCAGCAATCTTGAGAAGAACAACAAAGTTGGAGGGATCACAATACCAGATATCAAGTGTACTACAAAGCAACTGTATCAAAACAGCCTGGTACTGGCACAAGAACAGGCATATAGATCAATGGAAAAGAACAGAGACCCCAGAAATTAACACAAGCCATTATGTTCAATTAATATTGACAAAGACAAGAGCATACAATGGAGTCAAGACAGTCTCGTCAATAAATGGTGTTGGGAAAACTGGATAGGTACATGCAAAAAAAATAAACTAGACCATAAATTTACATCATACACAAGAATAAACTCAAAATGGGTAAAAAGACCTAAATATAAGTTGTGAAACCATAAACATCTTAGAAGAAACCATAGGCAGCAAAATCTCAGACATCTCTCATAGCAATATGTTTACTGATACATCTCCTAGGGCAATGGAAACTAAAGAGAAAATAAACAAATGGGACTACATCAAAATAACAAGCTTATGCAGAGCAAAAGAAACCATCAACAATGTGAAAAGAGAGCCCACTGCATGGGAGAATATATTGGCCAATGATACATCCGATAAGGGGTTAATTTCCAAAAATATATAAGGTACTCATACAATTTAACAAAAGAAAGTCTAACAATCCAATTTAAAAATGGGCAAAAGACTTAAATAGACACTTCTCCAAAGTGGATATACAGAAGGCTGAGAGACATATGAAAAAATGCTCTAAGTTACTAATCACTCAAGGGATGTAAATTAAAACGACAATGAGGTATCATCTTGCACCTGTCAGAATGGCTATCATCAAAAATTCAACAAAAGACAAGTGTTGGTGCGGATGTGGAAAAAAGGGTGGGAATGCAGACTGGTGCAGCCACTATGGAAAACTGTATGGAGTTTCCTCAAAAAATTAAAAATGGAACTCCAGTAGTCCCACTCCTAGGAATATATCCTAAGAAACCTGGAACACCAAACAGAAAGAATATATGCACCCCTATGTTCATAGCAGCACAATTTACAATAGCTAAGATTTGGAAACAGTCTAAGTGCCCATGAGCAGATGAGTGGATTAAAAAACTGTGGTACATTTACACAACAGAATACTACACGGCGATAAAAAAAGAAGGAATTCTTACTATTTGCAATAGCATGAATGGACCTGGAGAGTATTACATTAAGCGAAATAAGACAGAGAAAGGTAAGTATCATATGATCTCACTCATATATGGAATCTACTGAACAAAATAGATCCAGAGACATAGAACCATGAACAGATTGATGAATCTCAGAGGGAAGGTAGGGGTGACTACCAGGGAACTTATATGCATAGCCCATGGACACAGACAACAGTGTGGCGAAGGCTTGGGAGGGGCGGCTGAAGGGAAGAGCGGGTAAATGGGGAAAACAACAAAAACAAAACCCAAAGCGGACATCTGTAATACTTTCAACAAGAAAGATAAATTTTTTAAAAAGAACCAACCTTGGGGACCAGTAGATTCGCACAGCCAGAGTGCCCCTGCTGCTTCCTCTGGACCCACAGTAAAAACATTCTGAGCCACCTGGGAACACCTGGCATTTCCTTTATAGCTGTGACTCCCCGTCTGTGTCAACTCACCTTCCCCAGCTTTTCCATTTATGTTCACTTTCAGATGGGGGGGGGGTAGCAGGGGGAATGCTCAAGAGAAATAGAACAAGAACAAGACCAGGGTATGTTTGACCTGAGGGGTTTGTCTTTCCCTGTGTTGTGATAAGAAATCTATTACAGTGAAGACCAACCACGTGGACATGTCTCCAGGCCCCATCTTGCTTCAACTAGAAGAGCTCTACTTTGCTTTCTATTTTTACCCAAAATCTCAGTTGAAATCTGGGTTCCATGGCCAAAAAGTTTAAAAACAAATGATGTCAATGCAAGGCCCTGGAGCGGAAGTTAACAGGCCACCATCCTTATCTATATTTGGCCACAGAGAAGCCATGACTAACCCTGGGTGGGTCATTTAGCAACCTCAGGTTTCGGTTTTCTAATACATTTTGCCATATTCAAATATATACAGGGTAGGGCCAAGTAGGTTTGCAGTTGTGAGTACATGAAACACAGAGTTTATTCTTATTTATTAAGTATTGTGTTATTTTCCATATGAACAACTGTAAACCTACATGTGCTCCACCCTGTACATGCATATAATTCTATACAAAGAAAGCAAAGATATGTTAGTGATCTCACCAAAGACAGCTAAAGAAAGCAAATAAAAATCCCATTTCTCACAGAAAGAAAAGAAGTAGGGTGAAGTATCTTATTGATGAGTGTACAAGAACCATCAGAAGTTCTAGGTATTTATTTCCTCTTAGTGCTCGAAACACTACCATGTGATTGGTCCTAGGATGTGAGAAATCGATTCCCTCAAAGATTTAAAAATTTGGGGTATTTTAATTTAGCCTGATGTAGATAATTGACGGGCAACAGCTCCATAGGGGTTTATTAAGACACAGGCTCTAACCCTGACTTTATCACTTGATGAAAATTAAAGCAATCTGTATATTGTATTGTGAGCCACTACCCAAAGTCAAACCTTCTTCCATCACCATATATTTATCATAGAATTGCACACTTGAAACCTATATAATCTTATTAACCATTGTCACCCCAATAAATTTAATTTTTTTAAAAAGGGGGAAAAAGGTAAAACAATCTCCTTTGACCTCAGTTTCTTCCACTTTTCTCACAATTCTCAAATAAGGGACTATGTTAAATGATTGTTCATTTGCATATTACAATAAGAAAACATGGCTTATCTTATATCTTTATTTCTCATGGTCAGAAATGACTTTGTGGAATAGGCCACATGAAAAGGGAAAAAAATTCATGAGAGAATCATCCATTAGGTTCCATTCACTATTTAGGCATCTGAATGGAGTAAACTATTACATGGAATCTGATGCAGAACCTCCTTTCCACCAGGACTGAGTCAATTAAATAACATTATAATGAATAGCTCCTGATCTCAGGCTTAAAACAAAGAGAGAAAGAAAGAGAGAGAGAGATAAAAACTAAAAAAAAATTTTTTTTTTTTAATAAGGTGGAAGTTGAAAGGTCATATCTCCTAGAATAAGAGATAGCTAATTAGATGCAAGGTAACTGATGGAAAGTTACTGGGTGAGCTCAGAGGCCAATACCAAAGGCTATAAAAGAATAAAGTATTATGTTTTATTATACCAATTGACCATTATATGAATGCAGATTCAAAATTAGATAATAATATGATACAGATTAGTTTAAACATAAGCTATATTTAAAATACTTGGTGTTTAAAAAGGTCTTTCCTGAAATATTTAACATTGAAAAAAATTTCCCAAATGATCTGAAATTTTGTATCTTGATTTAGAGTTCATCTATTCTGCTAGCATTAATGTTTCAAGGCAGACAATTTACACTATCAAACAAGACTAGATGTCTCTGGTAATGGATCAGCAATCCTACATTTAAATTTATTTATTTTTTCTGTGTAACAGGCTATTCCAGGTTTAATCCCAGACATGACACATACTCCTGAGCTAAATAACTTCTGAAAAGCAGCTGGTCATATGTTAGAACTCTGAGGCATTATTTATGGTTTCTTCCATTTGTGAATAGAAATTGTCTGTTCATTATGATTAATGATTAACACAGCTTTCCATCAAGTACAATGAAGATTTCCAATGAAAGACTGAGAATCTAAATTAATAGAAAACTCTAGGTTCTCTATAAAACAAATCGAACTTGAAAGCATTTCTCCTAAAGTGACATTCTAAACTCATAGAAAGTTAGTCAAAGTATAAGACTGCATATAAAGCACGGATTCTACCTTCAATGACAAATTCAGTGAAGCACTATGTATTGTGGCTTCAAGGAATGTCAGAAAATTTTAGAGTTCAACAAGTTTTTTTCTTAATTTTACAGAGATCCAAAAGTTAACCTAAGTCATGAGGCTATTATTTTGGCAATAAAGAAATCTCAATAGTTATTGAATAAGATGGTATCATGTACTTATTTTTTACCACTGACCAGGGCTTTTAATCATTTTGAAATTAACTGTAGTACACAATGATGAAAACCTTTGGAGAGGTTTCTTAAATGATGCTATAATGACAATTTCTAAATAACAGTTCTCAAAGTCATAAAAGAATAGACAAATCATTTAAAAGTTCTTACCTATCTTTAGGTTTTCCTTCATTCCCTCACAATTCTGCCCCCACCACTTAGGGAGTTATCTAGAGGGAAGAGGATATGAGGCCACTGCCCCAGCGCTTCTGATAAGAGACTGGTCTTCCCAAATACTAGCATGTTAATACTAACATGTTAATACGCACAACCACTTTATGGGGTAGGTACCCTTATCACCACCATTTGAGTTATGAGGAAGTGAAACTTAGAAATTCAAGTCCAGAGTTCACGTTCTTAGCTACTACACTATGATTGATTTTCCAAGATTCTGGTCTACTTTACAATTAGAAATGTACTAATTTTTTTTTCTACTAAGAGCAATGAATTTCTCTTCCCAGCCTGCCCCCTCCCTCCAACCTTCCTCCCCACAGTTACCGCTCAGGTTATAGTCTCAGTTTGCCCTCCCTTCCAAACATTAGCCAGCCCCACCTTCTAACACATGGTTACCAGTTCTGGCTCATCTGATGCCTTCAGTGGCTGAGAGGATGTTGATCCCACTTTCCAGTGACTTATAAGAGGGGCATTTCCTGGAAATATTGCAGGTGGACATTTCACTGTAATGAGATGTTTAGTGTCTGAATCAATCCCGTTGCCTAGAAACCTGTTTGTGTTTGGCAGGAGGAAGGTGACTAAAGCACAGGTACAGTCAGACCTAAAGCAGATACTTATTAAGCATGACCTGCTCCCAGCCCTTGACTGTTGATTTCATTCTTAACCTTAACACTGTTCCTTCCCATATCACTCACTGTTAAGAGAGGCTCCTTCCTTTCTTTTCAAGACAGGGAAATTCAAAAGGCACTATAGCTGAAATATATGCTATATTGTTGTACTTACTGAATTCTGAAGAAAAGCTTTAAGACAAAAGATCATTACTTGACTCTTACATATGAAGAGAACTAAAATTATGTGGTGTCATAGAAGTAACCTGCCATCCCTATAAAATTAGGTTCTCTCTCATAAATTCAATTAATATACTACATTCTCAAACAGCACTGAGTCACTACTTTTGACCTCAAGTCAAGAAAGAATGTTTTCAGGCAACTAGAGGGCTGACTCATGTGGCAGGTCCCATTCAGGCCAGAAAAACTGTTATACACATACCTGTCTCTCTCTCTCTCTCTCTTTTTTATTTGAGGGTGGGGAATAACAAGAAGTAATTGATGACCACATCTAAGTAGCTTCAGAATGGAGGGGTTTCACAATCAAATACCATAATATATATAAATATATTGCAGTTGGCCAAAGGTCATTTACCAACTTTTATTTTAAAACTTAAGTTAGCATGCACACCTAAGTCACTCTAGAAGCCAAAAATATCTAAAATAAAACACTCTAGAATAAAAAAAAAATGGCTCGCATTCCATATAAATTCTCCACCAGTTATTGCTATTCCCCTAACATTTTGGGGCTCCACTATTTTTCTTAGTCATTTCTATGCATTAAATATTCAAAGAAGGAAAAGTGGTTTAAACAAAAGCGAGCACATACACACATAGCAGATACTGGAGTTTTCTCTTTGTCTTCCTTTTCACCCATGCCTGCTAAAGACAAAAAAGTAAGAACTAAGGGTGTGCCTAAATGATACCTTATCTTAGTGGGAAAGTACTAGATCCCAAATTTATGTAATACTTATAGACTGAAGGATACAAATTAATTTAGAACATTTTTTTCTTCCCCTCACCAAACACTATCCATCCTAACACAAGGGTTCCAGTATGCCTGTATTAAATACTATTAAAAGTCTAATAGATGGACACTTCCAGTCAAGATGGTGGAGTAGGTCAATGCTGTACTCACCTCTTCCCATGACCACATCAAAATTATAACTAAACTATGGAACAACCATCAGAGAATCACCTGAAGTTCTGTTACAGAAGTTCTGTAACTAAAAATATATAGAAACAGCAGCATCGAGACTTATAGGAAGGGCACTGGTAGGATGGGCGGCAACATGGAACAGGCTAGTCTTACACCAGCATGTGGTGGTTAAAAATCAGGAGCGGGGCTGCAGAGCTCCTCCTCAAAGGAGCAAGGAGTCCCAGACCCATACCACGTACTCACCTCTTCCCATGACCACATCAAAATTACAACTAAACTACGGAACAGCCATCAGAGAATCACCTCAAGTTCTGTTACAGAAGTTCTGTAACTAAAAATATATAGAAGCAGCAGCATCGAGACTTATAGGAGGGGCACTGGTAGGATGGGCGGCGACATGGAACAGGCTAGTCTCACACCAGCATGTGGTAGTCAAAAATCAGGAGGGGGGCTGCAGAGGTCCTCCTCAAAGGAGCAAGGAGTCCCAGACCCATACCAGGCTCTTCAGCCCAGGGTTTCAGTGCCAGGAAGAGAAGTCCCCAACGGAGATTGTAGTTTAGTGAGACAAAGGGCTGATGGAGTCCCAAGTGTTCCTCTTAAAGGGCCCGTGCATGGACTAACTCGCTGAGAGACTCACTCCCTCTGAGCTCCAGCGCTGGGGCAGCAGCTTGAAAGGCTCCAGGGATTTACGAAAAGGAGCTGAATTGTCTGGCATCAGGGCAAAGGCTGGAGGGGCAGCTTTCTCCCAGACAGAAGTGCTGGCACAGGCCATTGTTCCTTTGCTCAGCCCTCTCCCCACTGAGTTAGCAGGCAACATATCTGAGTCTCTATCAACCTGACTAACACTGTTCACCCCACCGTGGTGATTCCCTGAGATCCCAGCCCCATCCAAGTTGTGGGCCTACCCAAAGTTTTTCCAGTGGCTTTTCCATATCAATGGCTGGTCTTGGTTCATTAGGAAACATAAAAAAAGAACTAATCATCTCACACCTGTCAGAATGGCTATCATCAACAAATCAACAAACGACAAGTGCTGGAGAGGATGTGGAGAAAAAGGAAC
>NW_005364596.1:3271002-3274271 GCF_000412655.1 Myotis brandtii
CAATTTGGAAGATAAGGAAGCAGAAAACCACCAATATGAACAACAAAAAGAAAAAAGAATCCCAAAAAATAAGGATAGCTTAAGGAGCCTCAGGGACAACTTCAAGTGAACCAACATTTGCATCATGGAGTTGCAGGAAGGAGAAGACACAGAGCAAGAAACTGAAAACCAACCTGAAAAAAATAATGATGGAAAATTACCTAAGCTGGTAGAGGAAATAGACATACAAGTCCAGAAAGTACAGAGAATCCAAACTGAGAGGAATCCATAGAGGCCCACATTAAGACACATCATAATTAAAAAGCCAAAAGTTAAAGAAAAAGATAGGATCTTAAAAGCAGCAAGAGAAAAGCAGTTAGTTACCTACTAGAAAGCTCCCATAAGACGGTCAGCTGATTTCTCAACAGAAACTTTGCAGGTAAGAAAAGATTGGCAAGAAATACTCAAAGTGATGAAAAGCAAGGACCTACAATCAAGATTACTCTACCCAGCAAAGCTATCATTTAGAATCAAAGGACAGAACAAGTCTTCCCAGACAAGAAAAAGCACGGCCTGAGGTCCCCTGGCCCAGGGCTGGGGTGGAGGCACGGCCTGAGGTCTCCCAGCCAGACACTGGGGCGGGGGGCGTGGCCTGAGGTCCCTGTCAAACCCTCCCAGGTGGGGGGCGGGGCCTGAGGGCCCCTGTCAAGCCCCATCGGGCAGGGGGTGTGGCCTGAGGTCCCCTGGCCTGGCACCAGGGCAGGGGGCATGGCCTGAGGTCTCCCAGCCTGGTGCCGGGACAGGGAGTGCGGCCTGAGGTCCCCCATCAAGCCCCGCCGGGCGAGGGGCATAGCTTGAGGTCCCCCATCAAGCCCAGCCAGGAGGTGGCTGCGGCCTGAGGTCCCTTACCCAGGCCAGGCATCATGCAGCATCAGGTCCCTGCTATTTGGTCATGACATTACGGTGTCCTGGCTAATTTGCATATTCCTCTATTTTATATATATAGATAGCCAAGATATGGAAGCAACCTAAGTATTCATCAATAGATGAATGGGTAAAGAAGAACTGGTACATATATACAATGGAATATGACTTAGCCTTAAAAAAAGAATGAAATCTTGTCATCTGCAACATCATGAATGGACTTAGAGCATATTATGTTAAGTGAAATAAGTCAAAGACATATAACATACGATTTTACTTATATGTGGAATCTAAGAAACAAAATAAATGAATGAACAAAATTGAAACAGGCTCAGAGATACAGAGAACAAACTGATGGTTGCCTGATAGCATGGTGTTGGGAGGATGGGTGAAAAAGGGGAAGGGATTAAGAGGTACAAATGGGTAGTTACAAAACAGTCATGGGGATGTTAAGTACAACATAGGGAAAACATTCAATGATATTTAATAACAATGTTTAGTGTCAGATGGGTACTAGATTTACCAGGGTGATCAATTTGTAAGTTATGTAAATGTTTAATCACTATGTTGTACACCTGAAACTAATAAAATATTGTATGTCAACTGTAATTGAAAAAAATAAAAATTATTTGTTATTTATTTTGTTGTCGTTGTTAATCCTCACCTAAGGATTTTTTTCCATTGTTCTTTCAGAGATAGTGGAAAAGAAGAAAGGAGGGAGGGAGGGAGGAAGGAAGGGAGAGGGAGAGAGGGAGAGAGGGAGAGAGGGAGAAAGGAAGGGAGGGAGGGAGGGAGAGAAACATCCATTTGAGAGAGACACATAGATTAGTTGCTTCCCGTATGTGCCATGACTGGGGGTGGGGAGTGAACTGGCAATCCAGGTGCATGCCCTTGACCAGGAAACGAACCCGTGACCCTTTGGTGTTTAGGCTAATGCTCTAATAGATTATATAATTTTACTTTGTCCTTGACAGCTATAAAAAGGGTATGTATATAAGTTTACCTAGCAAAGATTTTCATCTTCAACTAATATGTTAAAGCTTTATTGTCTTCAAAATGTTTTCTTTTTGAAAGGCATGTCATGGGGGGTGGGGGAAATATTTCCATGTCTATAAAAATCCTGAAATCTAGCCTTAGCCGGCTTGGCTCAGTGAATAGAGCATCTGCCTGGGAACTGAGGGTTGCAGGTTCGATTCTGGTCAAGGGCATATGACTGGGTTGCGGGCTTGATCCCTAGTAGGGGGCATGCAGGAAGCAGCCAATCAATGATTCTCTTTCATCATTGATGTTTCTATCTCTTTCTCCCTCTCCCTTCCTCTCTGAAATCAAAAAATAAATAAAAATCCTGAAATACACCAAATTCTATAATAGCTTTAAGAAAGGGGTATTCTGATTTTTAGAACTGGCTTATTATTGGTTACCATTAGAATTGGCAAGTAATATGGGATCAATTGTTCTCCAAAATATTTTAGAGTCTTTCACCGTGTCTAAAGATGGTTCTCCCAATTTGGGTTCATGGCTGATAAGTGCATCTGCTTCATTCAATCTTGTGAAATGTTTGGGCTTGTGCATGTAACTGGGGATAGAAAACTTTGCTTTTCAGATTTTCAAAATAGAGTTTAGTCTTGGGGAATGAAACTGCCAGCAGAAAGCTTAGTTATTAGGTTCATGAATCTGTTGCTGGCTACCTGCATAATGCAAGTGTCAGTAACAAAAGAACATTTGTTCCCATGCTCTATTAAAGCTTTCTGACAATTACATAGGAGTAACGCCTCCTCTGTGGTAGCCAGCACAGTTTCCTGCATTTGTGTACTCTGAGAGCTGAATTACCAGGAATTCTGTCTCATCTTTTGAAACCTTATTTAACCTTCATTTAGATATCTGAACGTCTGCTATGGCCAGGTGAACCAGACAGACCTTGTCCTTCCTTGCCTTCGCAGAGATGGAAGTCTAGTTGGGGAAATAGTAGTAACACAAAGAAAAACCTGAGAGCATGAAGAACCAGTGTTCTGGATCACAATGAGCATTTTAAACCGCCTAAATAGAAACACTTCTCTTTAGATGCCATCTAATTTCTTTAGGGAAAGCAGCTTAAATGAATAAATCTTTATGTTTAACACGTTTGTCAGTTTTCTATTTGAGCATTTAAAATTTTAAATGAGGTGTTAATACACACTTATACAAAATAAAACTGTTTCAAAATCTTTGGGCCTATGTCCTATCTACACTAATAAAAGAGAAACATTGTAATTAGCGTACGACCGCTACCCTTCCCATTGGCTAATCAGCATATCCTTATGCAAATTAACTGTCAGCCAAGATGGCGGCCGGCAGCCATGCACTGAAGAGCGAACATGAGGCTTGCT
>NW_005364596.1:3275531-3313106 GCF_000412655.1 Myotis brandtii
ACCAGGGGCTGCACCTAGGGATTGGGCCTGCCCTCTGCCACCCGGGAGCAGGCCTAAGCCAGCAGGTCGTTATCTCCCGAGGGGTCCCAGACTGCGAGAGGGCACAGGCCGGGCTGAGGGACCCCCTCTCCCCCCAGAGTGCACAAATTTTTGTGCACCGGGCCTCTAGTCTATATATATAAAAGGCTAATATGCGAAGTGTCTGTCCGGGTAATAACATCATGTAGCAACATCTGGCTTCCTCTCCTTAGTGACAACTAGCCTCCTTACAGTTTCTTCAGCCCAGGAACATGACCTGCTTTATAGCGAGGTGCAAACATTTCACACTTTAACCAAATGTCTGTGAAGCATTTTTCCCTGCCTCATCTCATTTGATCCTCACAGAAGTGCTGGAGTAGGTAGATAGGAGACTTGGTGGAATCCTATTTTCTTTTCATTAGCCGGAAAATGGAGATTAAAAAAGAAACTTGACCCGACTGAAAAGAAGAAATGGTGGACCTTGAAAATGACTTCAGGTTTTCTCACTGTGCAGAATATAGTCAAACACTGCTGCAGTTAAATATTTCACACTTTGTTTTCCCTGCGTGATCTACAATAATAATCTGCTTCGTGTTGATATTTACTACTGTGTTGCTGACAATTACCTGAAAGAGAAGTTGGGGTGCTTCACTGGGCTGAAAAAAGTTTAGCTAAATCAGAAAGCTGGTCTAATTAAGCAAGTTTATTCTCTATATACAAAAGGCTAAGTTGACTTTCACATGTGCAATACATATAAAGCTCTCACTGGTGCCAATCACAAGTGTGTGTTTCAATCTGTCATTGTCGATCGTGAATTTGGTTGACACTTCTATTATAGAGAAAGGGCGAATAGCGATATTAAAATATTTATTCTAATTAATTTCCTTTCAATGTGCATGAATCCATGCACCGGGCCACTAATTTATACATAAAGATCTGCTGCCCTGAGTGAAGTCTCTAGGATTATTTACTTGTAGGTAAGTTTTAGAATGAGAGCAGGGTTAGAAATCAGACCGCCTAACTAAAATCCTGTGGCTATAAATCCAAAGGAATTTGAGTAAATGCATTTATCCAATCATCAAATTATAGAAAATTAAAGCAAGAAACTTTTAAGCCTGAATATGAACATTGGGAGGATCAAAGGACCAGTTGTGGATTTGGCACTAAACATAAAACCGTTCAATACCCGGCAGCCTTCTTGTTGCCTCCATTTGTAGATGTAAATGCTAAATCACTGCTCAGGAACCTGAGGGATTACAGATTTTACAACAGAACACAGACTGCAAGTCAAGATATAATGCCAAAGGTCAGTTAATTGCATGCTTAAATTTTTTGTGTCACTCACCACTAACACTGCAGACAGAATATTAAAATCTTTGCAACACTAACTGTGTCAGGGTTCCCAAGACCACTTCCAGTTCAGTGATTCACTGGGAAGACTCAGAGGACCAGCATTTGGTTGTATTCATGGCTATTTGTTATAGGAAAAGGACACAAAGCAACATCAGCAAAGGAAAAAGGCACATGGAGCAAAGTCCGGGAAGACCAGCAGTGAGCTTCCAAGGGCCTTTTCCCAGCGGAATCTCATAGGTCAGACTTAATTCCCCAACAGCTGTGATAACACCTGTGAAATGCTATCTGCCAGGGATGCTCATTAGTGACTCAGTGCCTGGGGTTTTTACTGGGCTGGCCACATAGGCACCTGCCAGGCATTTACCCCAATTCCTCCCAGAAGGCAAGCAGATATTCAACATAAATATTACTGTCTGCACAAACAGTTCAGGCCCAGAGACATTATGGTGGAAACCCTACTCAAATCTAAATTCCCAGAGGCTAGCCAAGAGCCAACCTTACAAGCAGGCCTGTCTAACTAAGGACAGTTGTCTCAGGCCCACTGTGATACCTCATTTTGTACACTGTCCTATTTCAATTCTCTATATCATATAGGACCAAACTACAGGAGAAAAGGACTTTCTCCAGCAGGTCACCTAGGTACATCATGAGCCTGAGAAGCATTTTCATCCTGTGTTTTCAGAATTTAAAATGGAGCATTTTTAACATGAACAAGCATTATTTTGAATTACATAATAGAAGATTTAAGATGGCCTTTAGTAGTCCACTTGTACAATAAAAACAGCCAAATTCTATGCATTTTCTTCTTTAAAAAAAGAAGCACCACTGAAAACTCTAACAAATAATATTCCTATATTGAAACTCCTGAGACACCATTTAACCTACCAGACTGGCAAAGATCCAGTCCCTGGACCGTTCCTCTCACACATTCCTAGCAATGCTGAGAATAAGAAAAACCCCCTCTGGGAGGCAATTTGATATTATCTATCAGAAGTATACACAAACCTTATAACTTGTGATTCTACTTTGAAAATTTACACAGATATCATTGCATACATGCTGAATAACCTATGTGCAAAGTTATTTACTGCAGCATTGTTTAAGAGCAAAGGATTGGCCACAACCCAAATGCCTATCAATAGGTCACTATTTAAATTGTGGTACATCCATACAATGGACTACTCTGTAACTGTGGAGAAAAACAAAAAAAAGAATGAGGAAGCTCTCTTAGTACTAACGTGATGAATGCTCCTACATACACTAGAAGACATATATTGCAGAGAGGTATAGTTTGTTATCTTTTACTTTATGAAGGGAGCCAAGATGAATTCATAGTCACATTTGCTTGTCTGTGCATGGAGAAACAGGCAGGATGCATTAGACACTGGCAATGGAAGCTGGGAGGGGATGGTAGAGGCAGAATTTGGGCAGAATCTGCAAACCTGAAAAAAATGTATTGAAATAGTATACTTGAGAAGTAATTCCTCTTTCTTTCCTAAGCCCAACCTGGCATCTTTTTATTTGTTGTTTTAATAGGCTTCTATATTTTTGCAATGATTAATCTAGAGCAGTGGTTCTCAACCTTCCTAATGCTGCGACCCTTTAATACAGTTCCTCATGTTGTGGTGACCCCCAACTATAAAATTATTTTTGTTGCTACTTCATAACTGTAATTTTGCTACTGTTATGAATCGTAATGTAAATATCTGATATGCAGGATGTATTTGCATTGTTACAAATTGAACATAATTAAAGCATAGTGATTCATCACAAAAACAATATGTAATTATATATGTGTTTTCTGGTGGTCTTAGGCGACCCCTGTGAAAGGGTTGTTCCACCCCCAAAGGGGTTGCGACCTACAGGTTGGCGACCCACAGGTTGAGAACCGCTGATCTAGAGCATAAGGTTGCATTTATCTTGTTTTCCAAACCAGGTTCTAATAATGTTTTCATCTTGGGTCTGGCTGCCATTTTGAAGGGGGTTCCCCAAGACACCTGGGAGTGAGTCAAGTTCTCTGCACCTCCCTTCTCTCATGTGTTTGCTGAGGACATTCGGAAGCTTCTTTAAAGCTCCACGAAAGCAGGGAGTTTGCTTTGTTCACTGCCTTGTTCTCAACACTAAAAAGTGCCAGGCACAGAAATCATTCAGTAGGTATCTGTAGGATAAATGAATTCTGTTCTTTGCCCAGCTGCAATGGGACAGACACCACCAGACAAAGGGAGAGACATCATTGGGGTCAAACATTTAGAAATGGTTGTCATTCCTAGTATCTGCCTGATATAGGGATTCAAATCCCAGCAACATTCCTAGAATTATTTTGAATTTTACCGAAGACAAATAAGCCTATAGAATGTTGTGCTGAACAGTAACTCTTAAATATTCATAAAAATTTCTTTTTGATTAACTTGGAATTATAAGGCCCTGGAGTGCATCTTAGGACTGGTCTTTTTAGGCAAACACCACACTAATTAGTAATGATGAAAAAAAATGGCTATCGTAAGACTCAAATGAGCCCCAGTCATAAGGGGCTTATATATGTAGAGGAGAGAAAATATTTTGCATTAAAAATGCAACTGATATTTTTATTTTCAAGAATAAAATTATCATTGAAATTAAATCCAAATTGGTATAGACAGTGAATTGACTTGCAAATGTCAATCACAAAAGAGAAAACCTCCTTCCTCCTTAATGGACATGGAATGGATGTAATTACCACTCCGTTTTAACCTTGGTTTAAATAACTATAAAGCAGAATGATTTTGCTAGTAATGATTGCAGTAAAGTTGCTGAATAGGTGCAGAGTTGATTGATGCTTCTTTGAAGATCTTTAGTACCACAAACTTTTTTTAAAAAATAAATTTTTACTGATTTCAGAGAGGAAGGGAGAGGGAGAGAGAGATAGAAACATCAATGATGACAATTACTGATCGGCTGCCTCCTGCACACCCGCTACTGGGAATCAAGCCCAAAACTGGGGCATATGCCCTGACTGGGAATAGAGCCATGACCTCCCTGGTTCATAGGTTGATGCTTAACCACTGAACCACATGGCCAAGCATGACTAACTTTTCTTAATGCACAGCTGAGGCAGTTACTTAGTCTAGGGGGTCTCTCTGAGGGAATGTTACTTAAGAGGATAATAATGGGGGGGGGGGGGGGTAATCCAGCCTTCCCTCACAGGCTCACCTTCTCACATGGAACAAACCAGCAGATAAACAAGAAGATTGTGGTAAATGTCACCTAGAGAAGTCAGTCAAATAAGACCAGGGCTGATGTGACTGATTTAGAGCAAGCAGTCAAGAGGTCTCTCTGAGGGAACGTTAAGAGGATAATTGGGGGGGTGGGGGGTGGTCCATGGAAGAACAGCACTCCAGGCTAAGGAGGAGCTGGTTCAAAGGCCCTGAGCAAGAATGAGCCAGGTAGGTGCAGAAGAACCTCTTGGCAGTAATGGGAAGAAGTCAGAACATTTTGGTGTTACCTCTATTTCTCTTGCTGGCATTTAGGACAACAATCCAATGATAAAGGAAGCAGCCATGTACCCGATTTCAAGCACTCAAGGAAGCTTGAAATCTAAGCCTCTCCTGAGAATAAAATAGACATTCTCATTGCTAAGGCATTTATGAAAGAAATTTCTTAACTGGAAAACAGAAGCTAGCAGAGAAGTTGCAGGACAATTGGGAGGCAGCCAACCTTCCACTGATGCAAATTATATGTATGACATAGTGCCAGGAAGCCCCAAACCTACTGTTTGCAGATGGTGCCAAGCGAATCCCACCCTGGTCCTCACAGCAGTTGACACTCTGTCTCACAGCAGATCCTTTCTACGAAGAGTGGTGTGGGGCAGAGGAGGGTAGCTCTACAAGGTGGAAAAAGTGAGAGGTTAAATAACGATGATGCTTTATGGTTATGTTTTGTTGGTTTCCTGGGGGTGGCGGTGAAATCAAGAGCTATCTTCCCCCAGGAAGACACAGGCGCTAACAGGTACCAGCATCTCAGGAGGAGAAAAGCAACTTGGCCGTTCATCCCATGGACATCTCCTTACTACACGACAGACCCTGTTTGGAGGTGCAGCAGGAGAGGAAGGCACATTCCCTTCCCTCACAGGCTCACCTTCTCACATGGAACAAACCAGCAGATAAACAAGAAGATTGTGGTAAATGTCACCTAGAGAAGTCAGTCAAATAAGACCAGGGCTGATGTGACTGATTTAGAGCAAGCAGTCAAGAGGTCTCTCTGAGGGAACGTTAAGAGGATAATTGGGGGGGTGGGGGGTGGTCCATGGAAGAACAGCACTCCAGGCTAAGGAGGAGCTGGTTCAAAGGCCCTGAGCAAGAATGAGCCAGGTAGGTGCAGAAGAACCTCTTGGCAGTAATGGGAAGAAGTCAGAACATTTTGGTGTTACCTCTATTTCTCTTGCTGGCATTTAGGACAACAATCCAATGATAAAGGAAGCAGCCATGTACCCGATTTCAAGCACTCAAGGAAGCTTGAAATCTAAGCCTCTCCTGAGAATAAAATAGACATTCTCATTGCTAAGGCATTTATGAAAGAAATTTCTTAACTGGAAAACAGAAGCTAGCAGAGAAGTTGCAGGACAATTGGGAGGCAGCCAACCTTCCACTGATGCAAATTATATGTATGACATAGTGCCAGGAAGCCCCAAACCTACTGTTTGCAGATGGTGCCAAGCGAATCCCACCCTGGTCCTCACAGCAGTTGACACTCTGTCTCGCAGCAGATCCTTTCTTCGAAGAGTAGTGTGGGGCAGAGGAGGGTAGCTCTACAAGGTGGAAAAAGTGAGAGGTTAAATAACGATGATGCTTTATTGTTATGTTTTGTTGGTTTCCTGGGGGTGGCAGTGAAATCAAGAGCTATCTGACCCTGCCCCCAGGAAGACACAGGCGCTAACAGGTACCAGCATCTCAGGAGGAGAAAAGCAACTTGGCCATTCATCCCATGGACATCTCCTTACTACACGACAGACACTGTTTGGAGGTGCAGCAGGAGAGGAAGGCACATTCCCTTCCCTCACAGGCTCACCTTCTCACATGGAACAAACCAGCAGATAAACAAGAAGATTGTGGTAAATGTCACCTAGAGAAGTCAGTCAAATAAGACCAGGGCTGATGTGACTGATTTAGAGCAAGCAGTCAAGAGGTCTCTCTGAGGGAACGTTGTTAAGAGGATTGGGGGGGTGGGGGGTGGTCCATGGAAGAACAGCACTCCAGGCTAAGGAGGAGCTGGTTCAAAGGCCCTGAGCAAGAATGAGCCAGGTAGGTGTAGAAGAATAGAAAGGCCATATGATCAAGGAGTAAAGAAAGGCACAGGGCAGAGGCCAGGCCACCCAGGGCTTTGCACAGAGGCAGAGGGACCGGCTGCATACAGGGCAAACAGGAGACTACCTGTATACATCTGTCGCCTTCAAACCAAATGGAGGAAGGTTCCCTTTGAAATATATACAGCTGCTGTGGCAGTGGTTCTCAACCTTCCTAATGCCGCGATGTAAGGGCAAACAGGAGACTATCTGTATACAATCTGTCGCCTTCAAACCAAATGGTGGAAGGTTCCCTTTGAAATACATACAGCTGCTGTGGCAGGGGTTCTCAACCTTCCTAATGCCTCGACCCTTTAATACAGTTCCTCATGTTGTGGTGACCCCCAACCATAAAATTATTTTCGTTGCTACTTCATAACTGTAATTTTGCTACTGTTATGAATAGTAATGTAAATATCTGATATGCAGGATGTATTTTCATTGTTCGCGACCCACAGGTTGAGAACCGCTGGTTTAGTGGATTTTTAAAATAGACTTTATTTTTTAGAACCATTTCAGATTCATAGCAACACTGAGCAGAAAGCACAGAGATTTCTCATAGTTCCCCTGCCCCCACACATGCATAGCCCCCTCCATTTTCAACATCCCCCACAGAGTGGTATATTTGTTATAACTGAGGAACCTACACGGACACAGCATTATTACCCAGTATCACATAGTTTACTGTACATTAGGGCTCACTCTTGGTGTGTACTTTCTACAAGGTTTGGCAAATTTATAATGACATGTACCTATCATTATGGCATCATACAGAGCAGTTTCACTGTCCTAAAAATCCTTCGTTCTCTTGTCTATTCATCGCTCCCTCTCCTCTTTTAATGGATTTTAAGTAACTTAAGTCTGGCTTGTGGGTGGAAGTAAACATATGCTGCCAAAATCCAGGTCTACAGTTCCTAGAACCACAATATGAATATCCTAAGAGCACAGCCTGAGATCAACACACACACACACACACACACCTGACAGTTGATCTATGTATCTTTTAACCACCTTACAAATTTTGTTAAAATCCATGTTTAACAGTCCCAGGATAGATACCTATCTGCAACCAGAAACTGATCTTCTATTGAGATATCACTTTCACCAAAAATATTCAACTGCTGGCAGAGACTCAAGAATGAATGTGTCACTCTTAGGAATATACCCATGGAAAACGAAAACAGTCGTCCACACAGAAACTTGTACGAAAATGTTGACTGCAGCATAATTCCTAATAGCCAAGGAGTGGAAACAATCCAAATGTGCACCAACTGATGAGTGGGTAAACAAAATGCGGTGCATCTTATAAATGAAAACTATTTGGCAATAAAGAGGAATGAAGCGGCGATACATGCTTCAGTGTAGGTGAACCCTGACAACATTATGCTAAATGAAAGAAGCCAGTTTCAAAAGACCACATTTAAGTGAAAGGTGCAGAATAGGTAAATCCACAGAGACAGAAAGTAGATTAGTGGTTGCCAGAGGCTGGGGGTAGCGGGAAACAGGGAGTGAAAGAGAATGGGTTTCTTTTTGCGGGGGATGCATATGTTCTAAACCTAGTGGTGGGGATGGTTACACAACTCTGTAAAACCACCGAATTATCCTATTTAAAAGGGTGGGTTTTATGGTATGTGATTGTATCTCAATAAAACTGTTATAAAAATAAAAGACCAGAAGTGTGCCTGAAATGCAGTGTGGAGATGAAATACACTTCTACTGATCAAAAATGCCCTGTTCCAGTAAGGCCCACCATAGAGGTAAGCAGCTTAGTTTCATATTTCACACCCTATACCACACTCTCGGCAGGACGTGTCTAACCCTCTGGAAGGACTACCCGTCCTTGGAGGGTGTTTTTCTCGTTTCACGGGGAACGTTACTCCAGCTATTGGCTCCCCTCTCTCTCGACTTCACTCCCATCCCCACTCACCTGACCCTGCTCCCAGCCGCTGTCATGTTTCCCCTGGGTGACAGCAATCTCTTCCTCACCCCACCCCCGAATTTCCACATCCGTCTTTCTAAAATTCTACTCTCCTACTTTAAACCCTTCAGAGGTCCCCATAATTGAGACATTTCTACAGCACTGAGATTCTATTAGGGAAAAATAATGTATATTCAGTCAGGTAGTAAACGAACCAAAGGGGTCATGTGGCCCTTAATATTGAAGGTGCTTACAAATGCAGCCTTCAGGGACCCCAAACGGCACCTGTGCCTGCCTCCAGTGACTGCGGGAGTGGTAACACCCACCAAAGATCTCACTGGGTTTTGCTTTGTACCTGCCAACTTGGGCTGCTCTATCATAAGAATTGATTTAATTACCTATTTATGAAGTCGAGTTAAATTAGTTCAGAGCAGCCGTTTTCAAACGGTGTGCCGCACGAATTTTCAAAACATGCAATACCTGACTATTTAGTCAGGGGCACTGATCTCTTTTCCTTTGGATTGTCACATTAAAAAATGACAATAGCACAGTTCACCAGTGTTTAGTTTTATATTGAGGTGCTCAGGAAAAAAGGAAAAAAAAAAAAAAAAAAAAAAAAAAAAAAAAGACAATACTTGTCTGGTATGAATGAGGCAAAATTATATCTTTTTTTTTTTTGTCAGATCAGCAAAAAATACAATATTTTTGGTGTGCCACAGAATGCTAGTAATGCGTGCCAGGAGAAGGAAAGCTTGAAAATCAAGCTTTAGAGAAATGCCTGCTCAAGTAAGAACTGGACTAACAAAGAGATTTCTCAAGGAGACACATCCCCAAGGGCCAAGGCTTTTTGGATGCAAAATTATATCTTTTTTTTTTTTGTCAGATCAGCAAAAAATACAATATTTTTGGTGTGCCACAGAATGCTAGTAATGCGTGCCAGGAGAAGGAAAGCTTGAAAATCAAGCTTTAGAGAAATGCCTGCTCAAGTAAGAACTGGACTAACAAAGAGATTTCTCAAGGAGACACATCCCCAAGGGCCAAGGCTTTTTGGATACCTACACACCCGGCCATATATAGAAACAAGCCCAGAGCGTCAAACTGGGAGAAGCTGAAGTCAAAGTAGCTCATAAAACAGCAACATTTTGTTCCTTAGGTAGGAAGCACAAGCCAAATGAACAAGCAGATAGCAGGTCTTGGGCCATAACTTAAGTCTGTGGATGATTATAATTATTTATGACATGGTATTAATTACACTAATAATGTTGTCAGCTCACAGATTTTATTCAATTACATGGCTAAATGTGACTTTCATCCAGTCATATTCAAAATGTGTGCCCTTGCCTGGCTGCTGTGGCTCAATGGCTGAACGTTGACCCATGAACAAAGAGGTCGCTGGTTCGAGTCCCACTCAGGGCACATGTCCGGTTGCAGGATCAATCCCCAGTAGGAGGTGTGCAGGAGGCGGCTGATTAACGATTCTCTCTCATCATTGATGCTTCTATCTCTCTCTCCCTCTCCCTTCCTCTCTGAAATCAATAAACATATATTAAAAAAATGTTGTTTTTAAAGAAAAAAGGGGGTGTGTGGTAGAATACAAATTTGTGCTTACTAGTCCAAAGGTTCTTTTTGTATACATTCTAATGTTGTGTCATGTTTAAAAAGGTCCCATTTTTTAAAGTGTCACAGACATTCATGATTTATATTAATTTTACGTATATGTGCCATGCATAACTTCAGAAAAGAATAAAGTATATAACAGATGTCCATCCCTGCGTGTGTTGGGAGGAAGCAGGGGGAACAAGCTTTTCTTCACGTAGCTCTAATATGGTCCCTTCACGTCTGTACACAACAGACAGTGAGCAATAGCACAGAGCAGGTAGACTCCCATTACATGATAGTAGTTCATTGTGCCCCTCAGTAAATTCCAAAGCATACGTTTCTAGAGTCTCTTTGGGAAGAAGCCAAGGCAACGGCATACACATAAGCAGCTCTAATGGCAGGGAAACAGCTGCATCTATGTACCATGCATAACTTCAGAAAAGAATAAAGTATATAACATATGAAATATGACCGTGAAAAGAACAATGCAGAGTCAGAGAGCCAGAAACAGAGGCCAGGGGTCCTTGACCACAGACGAGCTGGAAGAGGGCTGGCATTTCTGTGACTGGAGGCTGTCCCACCTGCTCCTGGGAGGGAATCCCTGTCGAGGCAGCAAAGCTCAGGGGCTGGGAGCAAGGATTCTGAAACCCAGCATCACACTCAGCTCCTGTGGGACTCCCGGCACAATACCCTGTGCCTCAGTTTCCTCATCTGTCAGTAGGGAAAACAACAGCACTAACTTCAGAGGGTCTTTGAGAGCCCTGAAGGAGTTAGTGCTTATGAAAAGCTTAGAAACAACACCTGGCATACAGTATGCACTATCCATGTGTTAGCTGACTAAAACAGAGACCCGACCAGGGGTAATCGAGTGTACTAGTACTAGTTACGTCTTACGAAATGACTCTGGCTCTCAACTCCTTGTTCCAGACTCTGAGAAAGAGTGTGCATGTCTACCCATGTGTGTTGGGAGGAAGCAGGGAAAACAAGCTTTTCTTCATATAGCTCTAATATAGTCCCTTCACGTCTGTACACAAGAGACAGTGAGCAACAGCAAGACCAGGTAGACTCCCATAAGACATTACACGATAGTAGTTCATTGTGCCCCTCAGTAAATTCCAAAGCCTAAGTTTCTAGAGTCTCTTTGGGAAGAACTATGGCAATGGGGTCACATAAGCACCTCTAATGACAGGGAAATAGCTGCTCCAGACCGCCCCCCTCCCCTTATGCCCATCTCCCCAGCCCTGCTTCCAATAGGCTGAGGAGCGGCAGTTCCAAATTGGTGGGACAAGTTCTCTAACGTCAGGAAGTGACAAAAATACGGCCACATACCAAGTAAACCTGATGCGTTGAAAAGCGATTTCCCCCACGAGGCTGTGTTTTAAGTCTAAAGGACATGGGAGTCACTGTCTGGCGAAGGAACAGCCATAATCATCTCAGGGGATAAAACAGCTCAGAAAAAGATTCCCATTTGTCACAGTTACCTCAGGTTCTACCTAACAGTTACACGGGGGGCTTCCAATTATGAAAACTCTTGTGGTTCAGGCACATTCTATGGTAAGTTGGAAAACAGGTAACATTTTTTTAAAAGACTAGTTATTAGAGAACAAATCGTAGCTAAAAAGGGACCTTCGTTCCTTCGGATGTTCCCGTACTGCACGTGGAAGGCACGATGCAGCTGAGCTTCCGTGGCTAGTCCCCACGGCTGCGGATGAGCTGATGTCCCAGCAATGTGGCCACCTTTTTCAACCCATTGGCCAAAGTATGCTGCACTTAAGGCTAATTTTTTAAATAATTTTTCTTCAGATGAAATAGTGTTCATCTTAAAGTTGTTAATCAACTGTAGCAACGTATTTTCATTTTAATACTTGCGGGGTATCGCTAAAGCCACCAAAGAAAGAAGAAAGAGGTATCTCCACTTGCAGTTCACAGGCCTCAGCATTCCGCAAGGAAGGAGAGTGAGAGATGCACGTAAGATGAACCCTACGCACCCTGGGCAAACACCACCTCCTAGCCAGTGATGGCGAACCTATGACATGGGTGTCAGAGGTGACACGCAAACTCATTTTTTTGGTTGATTTTTCTTTGTTAAATGGCATTTAAATATATAAAATAAATATCAAAAATATAAGTCTTTGTTTTACTATGGTTGCAAATATCAAAAAATTTCTATATGTGACACGGCACCAGAGGTAAGTTAGGGTTTTTCAAAATGCTGACACATCGAGCTCAGAAGGTTCGCCATCACTGTCCTAGACCAGCCGTGGGCAAACTAGATGGATGATTTCAGGATAAAATAGTATCATGAAATGAATAAAACTAAAAAAAAAAAAAGACCGTACCCTTTTATGTAATGATGTTTACTTTGAATTTATATTATAGAGCCCCTTCATCAGCTCCACGTGGTTCCACATGTTTTCTCCACCATCACAGTTTGCTCCTTGTAATTATTTAATCAAGTACAGTGGGGCCTTGACTTACGAGTGTCCTGACTAACGAGTTTTTTGAGATACCAGCTGTCTCTCGGCTGATTTTTTGCATTGAGTTGACAGAGTAATTTGAGTTAAGGAGCTCCTTAACGAGCTCCTTAACGAGCTCGGTCTCGGAACGAATTAAACTCATAAGTCAAGGCCCCACTGTATTGGTAAAGCTTAACCTGTCTCTCTTCTGTCAGACTGCAAACTCCATGAGGGAAGCGACCACACCTGTTAGTTTTTCTGCTGTCTTCCTGGCACACAGCTGCCTGTGCACTAACTTCCTCTTTACAAGACAGCCAGCTGTGCTCCTGAGAAGTCCCAGGTGAGCTCCTTGCAAGGAAGAGGACATCACTGAAGCAATCTTACAAAGGAGGGGGAAGGGAAGGACGTGAATACTACAAAGCCCATGGATGCCTTGAAGGTTTTCAGAAGCAGATCTGAGAGAGGAGGAGGGAGAAAACGGAGCGGGAGGAATGACCCACTAATTTAGATGGATGATTTCAGGATAAAATAGTATCATGAGAACTCAAACAGTGTTTTCTAATTATAGACTTAAATTTAAAATATCTTGAAAGTTCACTCTGTACTTTCCTCTGCCTAATACAGGTTGCATTCAAAACATCCCAGAAATAAGATTTTTTTTTAAGTCCAGAGAGTAAGGTTGAACAACAGATTAAAATGCCCTGTATCTGGCAACCTCTGCTTTCTATAGTTTTTCTGTTGGGTCTTCCATGAAGAAACAACTGCCGATCTAATTCTTTCTTTCTTGACACAAAGTTGTTATTGCTACGCCTGGACTCCTAAAACTCCTTAGAGTGACATGAAGGTCATGTACAGTGAAACTTAAATAATTATTTAACTTACTGAAATGCTTTCAGACCTTCTGCAACAAAAGGAAATAACCCCTTTATACCTTTACAGTGAAAGTGCAAAAGTGTTTACTCTTATTGGTGAACAAAGAAACGCAAATCAAAAAAGCGAGCTACTATGTGTTGCATATTAAATCGGCGCCCCCCAAAATCATCAAGCTGCTCTCCAGGACTATTGGAAAATACATTTCTAATATTTTATAAGTACACTAAGAATGTGAACAAACATTAAGCTCTGAGTCTCTGACATTGTTAATAACAGTGAAAAACTGGAAATGACGAAGTGTCCAACAACAGGGGACTGCTTAAATTAATGGTGGGGGATGGATACAATGGAATATAAAACTACGTCTTTACCCAGTCTAGTGACAGGGACAAGTTCATGATATAGTCAGATGTACAAAACAATATATGTATGATCCTATTCTGGTTTTTTTTATTTCTTTAAACATATTTTTATTAATTTCAGAGAGAAAGGGAGAGGGAAAGGGAGAGAGAGATAGAAACATCAGTGATGAGAATCATTGATCAGCTGCCTCCTGCACACCCCACACTGGGATTGAGCCCACAACCCGGGCATATGCCCTGACCAGGAATCGAACTGTGACCTCCTGGTTCATAGATCGACCTCAACCACTGAGCCACACCAGCCAGGGGCTATTCTGTGTGGGGTTTTTTTTTAAGTTGTATGTGTAAGCATAAACATGCTGGAAAGATAATGCAAAATGAAAATGTTAACAGGTGATAGATGTGGGGGGCTGTTTCTCTCTTTTCCATGTCCCGCATGGAAAAGGAAACAGTCCATTTGCTGAGTGGAGGAGCTGGGGATTAAGAAATTAAAGAAAGACCAAGATGCAGAAATAGATTTTAAGCTGGGGCCAGGTGGGCGCCATCCTCTCTGATGGAGAGGCGGCAAAGCAAAAGTGTTTACTCTTATTGGTGAACAAAGAAACGCAAATCAAAAAAGCGAGCTACTATGTGTTGCATATTAAATCGGCGCCCCCCAAAATCATCAAGCTGCTCTCCAGGACTATTGGAAAATACATTTCTAATATTTTATAAGTACACTAAGAATGTGAACAAACATTAAGCTCTGAGTCTCTGACACTGTTAATAACAGTGAAAAACTGGAAATAATGAAGTGTCCAACAACAGGGGACTGCTTAAATAAATGGTGGGGGATGGATACAATGGAATATGAAACTACGTCTTTACCCTGTCTAGCGACAGGGACAAGTTCATAATATAGTCAGATGTACAAAACAATATATGTATGATCCTATTTATTCTGTTTTTTTAAATTTCTTTAAATATATTTTTATTAATTTCAGAGGGAAAGGGAGAGAGAGATAGAAACATCAGTGATGAGAATCATTGATCAGCTGCCTCCTGCACACCCCGCACTGGAGATTGAGCCCACAAACCCGGCATATGCCCTGACCAGGAATCGAACTGTGACCTCCTGGTTCATAGGTCGACCTCAACCACTGAGCCACACCAGCCAGGGGCTATTCTGTGTGTGTGTTTTGTTTTTTTAAAGTTGTATGTGTAAGCATAAACATGCTGGAAAGATAATGCAAAATGAAAATGTTAACAGGTGATAGATACATAGATGACTTAAGTTTTCCTTTTGCTTATCCAGGTTTAAAATTTTCTGAAATGAACATGAGTTGTTATTATCACTAACAAGTAAAAGAAAAGATGAGTTGAGAACTCCCAACACAAATTTTTAAGTATCAACTACCATATTAACAGTCTCTTAAAGAAGTTTATTGCAATAAGTACACAGTCTATTTAATATCATTATGTACTAAGGATAAAAATAGTAAACCTCATTTTTTTCATTTTGGTCACTATGTGTGGGGCGAGCAAATAAAAATACCCTGTCCTGAAAACTTAAAAGTTTTCTTTTCAGCAAGATGCCATGTGTGGTGATGTGGCACCAGGTAGCTAAAAGGTTAGCCTCTCTGGGTAAACAATAGCATAATTATATAGTCCATAAAATTAAAATGTACATATTTACTATGATTATTACTCTTGCTCAAATAAAATTCTCTCTTTGAAAATAAAAATGAAACTAGACATGGATAAATATGAATTAAGATAGAGACAAATTTGGGAGATGGGGATTATTAGAAATAGGGCTTCCAGAGAGAGTTCACCTCCGGTGAGGGAGAGGGGATATTTGGGAAGAAACAGAGTAATTCCTCAGGATATACATAAGTATTAGAAAACTTCAAGGACCCTGTAGTGTACACACCAGAGTAGGTTAACAGAATGAGCAGACTAGCTTATACCTGAGTAATTGAGCTAGAGCTAAACTTACGCTAACTCTTCAGCTCTTGCTTAGAAGTCTCCTGCAGATTCCCAGCCGTTCAGGTCTCTTGGTTCTGCCATACATTTCCTCAATTTTTTATTTTTTCTCTCCTAATCTTTCGTTGTCTTAAGATTTCTAAGAGGCTGTTTACTCGAGCCTCCTCACTAGTTATCAGCAGTTTGCTTCCATTTTATGAGAAGCTTGTTTTAGAAAAGGAATAATCTGTACTTAATTATAAAAACTTTATTTGGTTTACCTCATCCGTTATTACCCACATCAGACACCCTCACCAAACAGGTTTCCAACGTTCCTTCTATGCAACCTCAAACAGATTACATACTGGCTTATTTGCATAACTCTCTCTATCACAAAGCAGCATCTTTTAATTGAGGTCTTCTTTTAAGCCTTGGAGGAAGGATCATGTTTAGAGAACAAAATGCGAATCAAGAAAGTTAACTTTCAGGACTCCAAAGAGCTATTTGGTGTCCAAATAAAGGAACATTAAAGTACCAAGAACAACTGAAAAAGAGGAAGAAGAAAGAAGGAAGGTAAATGAGGGGCACACTAGAAGTCTGTGCAACTGAACCTTGAGCGAAACAAAGAAAGATGAAGCAAAGCGCCCAAAGGCCTGAAATGATGGACACATTTCAGGGATAGGGGTCAGAGGTGAGCGGCAAGATTCAAACCAGAGCTCGGCTGCTGGGGGAGCCCAAGGCATCTTTCAGGGTCTAATGGACCATCCACAAAATGGATGATGATGGTGACCAAATGAACAGGCAGCCACGTGCTTTCATTCTGAGCTTTTAAGCCATGTGTGGTCAGAGGCTGTACCTCAGGATACGGGAAGGAACAGTTTAAGGAGTAAACATTATGAATGCCATTATTAATAACCATACTACTCTCTTGCTTTCAGAGTACAACCCACAGGCCTTCGATAGCTAACATACCATGATCTCAGAATATGGCACCTTTAAGAGAAGGGTGAGCTTGAGCAGCACATGGAAAAAGAACCCTTGAGGTCCTCCCCCAACGCAGCGGTTCTCAACCTGTGGGTCGCAAACAATGAAAATACATCCTGCATATCAGATATTTACATTACGATTCATAACAGTAGCAACAAAATTACAATGAAGTAGCAACGAAAATAATTTTATGGTTGGGGGTCACCACAACATGAGGAACTGTATTAAAGGGTCGCGGCATTAGGAGGGTTGAGAAGCACTGCAAGTGTCTAAGGTAGAATTCTGATTCATCCTTGTAGAAAGGTTTACAGATAGCAAATACTGTAATCCCAGTTTCCCATCACACTTCTGAACAGACACAAATGTATAAAGGAAAGGCAAGCATGTGCACTCTCTCCAGTGAGGATATACACACTCATGTTTCACTTTTCATGGTACTTTGTTTTTTTTTTATTTTATTGACTTTTTAGAGGCGGGGCGTGGGGGGGGTGAGAGATGGAGAGAGAGATATCGATTTGTTGCTCCACTTATGTAAGCATTCATTGGCTGATTCTTGTATGTGCACTGACCAGAGATCAACCCCATAACTTTCCCATATCAGGACCACACTAACCAAATGAGCTCCCCAGCCAGGGCTAAACAGTCACTTTAACAGACCCAGCGAGCGGAAAGTCAGTAGGGACACAGGAGAACTCACCAACACAATCAATCAACTGGACTGAATTGACATCTATAAACTACTTCATCCAAAAACAGCAGAATACACATTCTTCTCAAGCGCACAAGAAATTTCCCTATGATAGACCATATTCGGAGCCATAAAACACACCTTAATAAATTTAAAAGAATGGAAATCATGCAGTGTCTTCTCTGAGACCACAGTGGAATTAAACTAGAAATCAGATAGCTGGAAAAGTCCAAAATACCTGGAGATTACACACTCCTAATTAATACACTGGTCAATGAAGAAATCTCAAGAGAAATTTAAAAACAATTTGAACTCAATAAAAAATGAAAATGCAACTTATCAAAACTTTATGGATGTAGAAAAAGCAATGCTTGAGGGCAATTTATAGCAGTGAATGCATATATTAGAGAAGAAAATCTAAAATCAATAATCTAAGTATATACCTTAGGAAACTAAAAAAATAAAAGCAAATTAAATGCAAAGGAAGTAGAAGAAAAATAACGATACAAAATTAGAGCACAAATCAATGAAATTGAAAACAGGAAACCAACAGAGAAAAATCAATGAAACCAAATGCTGGCTCTTTGGAAAGATCAATGAAATCAATAGGCAAACTAACTAAGAAAAAAAGAAAGAACACACAAACTACTAATATCAGAAATAAAAGGGAGGACATCACTACAGATCCCATGGATGATAAAAGGTTAATAAAGGAATGCTATGAACATCTCTATGCCCACAAAATTGAAAATATAGATGAAATAGACCAATTCCTTCAAAGACACAATCTGTCAAAACTCACACAAGAAACAAACCATCTGAATAGGCCTATAGCTATTAAAGAAATTGAATCAATAATTAATAAGCTTCCAAAACAGAAAGCACCAGGCCCAGATGGGCTCACTGGTGAATGCTACCAAACATTTAAGGAAGAAATTATACCAGTTCTCTACAACATCTTTCAAAAGATAGAAACAGGGAGACTACTTCCTAATTCACTCAGTGAGGCCAGCCTTACCCTAATACTACACCAGGAAAAAAAATTACAAGAAAACTACAGACCAATATCTCTCATGAACAGATACAAAAATCCTCAACAAAATATCAACAAACTGAATCCAACAGTGTATGAAAATAATTATACACCATGACTAAGTGAGATTTATACCAGATATGCAAGGCTGATTAAACACTTGAAAATCCATTTTTGTAATCTTATCACTTCAACTAAGTCTAAGGGAGAAAACTCACATGATGATATCAACAGAGGCAGAAAAAGCATTTGATAAAATTCAGCATCCACTCATGATAAAAACTATTAGTAAACTAAAAAAAGGTGGGGATTGCCTCAACTTGATAAAAAAAAAATATCTGCAAAAAAACCTACAGCTATTATCAGACATAATGTTGAGAAGCTCACCAAAGATATACAGATGGCAAATAAGCTTACGAAAACATGCTCGGCATCATATGTCACAGGGAAATGCAAATTAAAAGAACAATGAGAAACCAGTACACCTATTACAATGGCCAAAATCTGGAAAACTGACAACACCAAATGCTGGTGAGGCTGCAGAACAACAGGAACTCTGGTGGAAATTCACTGCTGGTGGAAATGAAAAATGAGACAGCCAGTGGCATAAAAACACTGTCTGTACTTTCTGCTCAATTTTCTATAAACCTAATACTGATCCAAAAAATAAGGCCTATTAATGTACAAAAAAGTACTTCTCATAATTACCTAGAAACACATTCATATTTAAGATTGCAATTATTTTTTCAAAAATAAAAATGAGAAATACTCCAAGTATTGTGATTTAAGCTGTAGAGCAACACTCAAACATTAATGGCAAAGCAGCGCTCAGTTATGTCCTTTAAGAACAAATGACAATGGCCTTGGCCAGCGTGCCCAGTGGTTAGAGCATTGGCCTGTGCACTAGAGGATTTCAGGTTCGATCCAAACCCTTACTGGCGCATGTGGGAGGCAACCAATCAATGTCTCTCTCACATCAATGTTTCTCTCCCTCTCTCTCCCTCCTCCCCCCTTCCACTCTCTCTAAAAATCAATGGAAAAATAAAAATAGCCTCACTCTATAGATGAGGATTAAAACACACACACACAAATGACAATTTGCTCAAGCACAACCATTGATCTAAATTCGCCTTATAATTCAAAAGCACTTAAGGCTTCTAAATGTAGAGAACATTCTAAACACTGCTTAATGTTGATGAAACAACATCTGTGGTCAAGGCAACACTTCTATTTGTGCTGTGACATGTTCAGATCTGTAATTCCATCGTTGCCCCCACAGGTTTTCATATTCTATGTCCATATTCACTCCAGCAGACATGAAGGCGATGCTTTGTATACCAGATGGCAGGGCACATCCTATGCCTGCTGACATTAAAGGCTTTATTCAGCATGCAGCACAAGCACATATAGGGAGGGGCTTAGCACCAATCTATTATGTGCCATCAGCAAAACTGTACCCTGATGAAACTACACGTAAGATCTGCTTTGCTTCCAAGATGACATCTTTACAACATCCCTTCAGAGTATTCTCACAGCCAAAGGCTCCCTTTCATGGAGCTCCCTAAGTGACAGGTTCCCAAGCCTGTGCCTCAAGGAACCAACAGCCTTGCTATCAGCTAAGAAGATGAAGCTAACATGAAATGTATCTGCCAATAAGACAGAAATCTGACTACAGAAACAATGGCCGGGTCCCAAAAGATATTTTTCTGCCATTTGCAAAGTTCCATGTGATGTTAAATTAAAACATCTCAATTTCAAACAGCCTTCTGAGGGCTTCTGCGGATTCTATCTGTAGTTCATAACTACACGGGGAAACTGGCTGGTCACCCAAACGCCTTTTGTAAAGTAGCGCTCCACTGCACAGTAATTTTACTCTTCAGTCCCAATCCAAAGGGTATAGGGTGTTTGAGCGTTTTCCTGTGAACGCAGCCTTAGAAAGGATGCGGACCAAGGACTAGATCTCAGAGCTCCACCTCCAGTTTTCCCTTGTAGTCACACCCTCAGCTTCTTCTGCATCTCACTGACAACTGCGTCCATGGCAATTCCCCGCTGACACTACACTACTTCCACAACGTCCACTTCCAGAAACAATATTTAGAAACTGCTAGTAATACTCATGGCTTATAAACAAATAGTTAGTAATAAAGCCGGCTCATCAGAGAGCTTTATTTATTAAATTCTGGTTATGTTTAAAGAGTCAACCCAAATTCTCTTTAGAATATAAATAAAAATATTTTTTGAGGGCAAGTGATTCAAAAAAAGCATTTTGTCACCTGGTCAGTGTGGCTCAGTGGTTGAGCATTGACCTATGAATCAGGAGGTCACAGTTGGATTCCAGGTCAGGGCACATGCCCGGGTTGTGGGCTAGATCCCAGTAGGGGCATGCAGAATGCAGCAGATCAGCAATTCTCTCTCATCATTGATGTTTCTATCTCTCTCTCCCCCTCTCCCTTTCTCTCTGAAATCAATAAAAATATATTTTTTTAAAAAGCATTTCGTCGCCCCAGCTGGTGTGGCTCAATGGATAGAGCACTGGCCTGCGGACTGAGGGGTGTCCCGGGTGATTCCAGTCAAGGGCACATGCCTGGGTTGTGGGCTTGATCCCCAGTAGGGGCCTTACAGGAGGCAGCCAATCAACGATTCTCTCCCATCATTGATGTTTCTCTCTCTCCCCCCTCTGAAATCAATAAAAAAATATATTTTTTAAAAAAGCATTTTGTCAATCTTTCCTTCTTTTTCAGTTTTATGTCAGAAGATGTCAAAGGAGTCTTAGAATTCAAAAATACCCAGTTAATTACTTATATAAAAAAGTATGTACGCAACCCTAAGTTTTACAAATAGCATTTTAGAAATGTTTCAAGTACATCATTTAAAACAAACAAACAAACAAAACCAGCCTCATTTCCTTATTGATGATGGCAGAGTAGGGCAGGGGCTCAACTGCTTGTGCAAATGGGGTAAAAAATGAACACAAATGAGCCCTGGCCAGCGTGGCTCAGTTGGGTGGAACATTGTCCCATGCACAAAAAGACTGGGTTCGATTCCTGGTCTAGTGGAGGCGAGTGTGGGAGTCAATCTCTCTCTCCCCCGCTTCTTCCCTCCCTCTTTAAAAAAAAAAAAAAAGGAACAGAAATGAAATTTAGGGACTGACATCATATATTACCTTTATTTTGTCTTTTCTATTAAATCATTTAGAAAGGACTTTTATAAATTTTATCCTTCTGGCTGCTGTTTCATAATTTTTCTGCTCCATGCTTGCCTACTAAAGGCAATTGATTTGTTAAGAAGGAAAACAATACAACAAAAAAGAAAGATTAAAAGAAGGGGGAAATGTAGTTTACATTACACCACTGGGTATGTGACTAATGGTCGATGGAGAAACAATAAAAGGAAGCAATCGCTGTAAAATTTATTAAGTCTGTTCGACAGACTGGGCCTACCTCTAAAATTCATTGACTGCACAACTGAAAATTAAAAGACAGTTCATTAAGATAAGTACTCTTTTTTTAAAAATACATTTTATTGATTTTTTACAGAGAGGAAGGGTGAGGGGTAGAGAGTTAGAAACATCAATCAGCTGCCTCCTGCACACTCCCCACTGGGGATGTGCCCGCAACCAAGGTACATGCCCTTGACTGGAATCGAACCTGGGACCCTTAAGTCCACAGGCCGATGCTCTATCCACTGAGCCAAACCAATCAGGGCAAGATAAGTACTCTTTACTCCAGTTTCCATCACTGTTTGCCAAATAACCAGAACTAGCTTCATCTAAATTCTCTCTCACACACATATTAACACACAGAGAAAAAGATCCAGAATATAGCTTCCTTCAAATATATTCCTGCATTCCTCCCAACATAAAATATATAACATGAATTATCCTTAACAAACCCATGTCTTTTAGACGTGTATAATCTCCACCTTAATGATAGAAGAATCTCAGTGATAAAGAACCATTATCATCCCCCTAATTTCCTTCTCCAAAAAGTTACTAGTACTCTATATCTTTAGTTTACTTTTCTTTTTGGTGCCTACAAAGTTATTTCTGCAAATAAATGTTATGCTGCTTCTGAAATAAAGAAACCATTATGAGTCAGGTTTTTCCTTTTTATCCCTTGTCACAATTGTCATCGCACTTCAGAAATGTATGGGATGAGTCTGCCAAATTAATCTTCCTAAGTTTGCAACTTTGCGACGTCCAATACACCCTGAACTCCTCCCCCTGACAATCACCGCCTTCCTGAACCTGGTCCTTTCCGGAGTGTCCTGGAAATGGCACCAAACTGGATTAAAGACACTAATGAATCGCCACCTTTCCAGCAGGGGCGTGCAGAAGGCAGCAGATCAATGATTCTCTCTCATCATTGATGTTTCTATCTCTCTCCCCCTCTCCCTTTCTCTCTGAAATCAATAAAAATATACTTAAATATAAAATTAGACTAACTACACTATTTAAGGATTTTTCATGCTTTACTTTTATTCTACCCCTCCCAACCTCATGGCTGATTTAAAAAAAAAAAAGTGCCATGTTAAGTGGCATCATCTATTACTACTGCTGTCCCTACTAGAGATGGTCTCCATCTCAAGGAACTTAAAATCCAGTTGAAGATCCAAAGACACTAGATTAAACCCAACAAAAGTCTATTTCTGATTGTCCCCAAACAAGCCCCACAGACAATAACTGGTAGAGTGTGCATTCTCCATGGTGAAAATTGGTGCTCTAAAGGTGAAAAAAAAAATGGTTTGTGATCTTCCAAAAGACATTATAATTTAGGGGGGGCGGGGACAGAGCCCGAGGGGATAGGAAAACCGGTCTACAAAGACAACAATGAAAACGGAATGTTGAGAAACACTGACAGAGAAATCCACAGTGCACTTTATATTTGCTACTAATTGGCTAAATTACCCGGAACAAATTACCTAACCTAGCCTCACCTGATACACGACCAACAGCATGGATTTTTTGCTTGGATTCCAACTACATCTTCTCATCCTTCTCTTCTCAAGTTTAATGTTCCTTCCTCAAAGAGGTCCTTTCCTGACCACTGTCTAACATAGGTCTCCCCCATGTTTTGCTCTCTCAGATCTGATCCACTTTCTCAAGCTGTGGTTATGGGCCTGTTTCCTTTTTTCACTGGCTGTCTCCCACACGGGGCCGCGGGCTCCACGAAGGGGAGGACCGTGTCTGTTTGTGTACAAGAGTACACCCAGCCTGGCACAGAATAGGTGCTCGCTGGTTCTTGCCAAGCCCTTCCTCTTCACCAACTTTTATTCTCTTGATATACCAAAGGGTGGGCCAGGACCCTTTTCTAGAGATTAACCCCAAGAGATGGTCTCCAATCCCAGCAATTCATTAACTCTTACTTTCATTTAAAACCACTTCAAGGTCTCCAGGTCCCAGAGCATAACCTATCAGAATTTTCTCCAAAATCTATGGTCAACTATAAACATTTTAGGATTTTTAGAGTTTTTATAATAATAACCTTGATATTAAGGGGGCTGGGATGGGGAAAGAATATTTTTTACATGTAAAATTGAATATCAAAATGACATCTTTTACTCAAGAAGTCCAAGAGTTTGAAAGACCTTTCCTTAATTCCAGTGGCTGCTGTTCCTCCCTTCAGGTGGCTGAGCTGCTAATCGAGAGAAGAGGCCATGGAACGGTCTAGGATATACACCATCCACAGGCAGGGGGAAAACGGATGTGAACGAGAGCTGAGCAAGTACACTGGGCAGAGGGAAATCAAACTAGAGACAGGGCGAGGCATTTCAAGTCAACAGCAAACCTTTTTGCCGCCCTGGAAATAGCTTCTGCCCACTTAGGAGGAGCCGGGTCAGGCATCTTTACAGTGAAACACATCTTAGTGAAAATGTAACATGAGGAGATGGGAAGATGACAATTCTTCTGACTTGCCTACAACAACAACTATGTGTCTTTCTACAGCAGCGGTTCTCAACCTGTGGGTCGAGACCCCTGTGGGGGTCAAACGACCCTTTCACAGGGGTCGCCTAAATACAGCCTGCATATCAAATATTTACATTACGATTCATAACAGTAGCAAAATTACAGTTATGAAGTAGCAACAAAAATAATTTTATGGTTGGGGGTCACCACAACATGAGGAACTGTATTAAAGGGTCGCGGCATGAGGAAGGTTGAGAACCACTGTTCTACAGCATCAAGATATTTGGCAAGTTCTAAACTATGTTTAGTTGGAAAAAATATATACACACATATATACACATATGTGTGTATATGTATGCATATAAGTATATAATTCGCTAATATCCTTGTCTAGATATAAAAGTTATGTGGATTAAAACAAAAAATACTTCATTCCCTCAGTACTCTATTAAATGTGGCTTTTTTAAAAAAATGTAAGTTAGATCTTATTTTTTTATTCATTTTAGAGAGGGGGGGTAGGGGGAGAAAAAGAGGAAGGGGGAGAGGGAGAGAGAGAAACATCGATGAGAATCAAGCTTGCAACCCAAGCATGTGCCCTGCCCAGGAATCAAACCGGCAATTTAGGTGCACCTGATGATGCTCAACCAACTGATCCACACCAGCCAGAGTAGTAAAGTTTTTTTTTTTTAAAGGTTTTAAGAAATAAATTTTAAAAGATGAAATCTACAAAACATTTTGTCCCGACGAGGCAACATCCTATTAAACAAAGGATATTAAAAGATAGTCCATGTTTAAAATATGAAATTAATCTCTAATAGGACCAGAAGCTTAAGTAAATATTTTCTTTAATTAAGAAAAGCAATCCTTTCTAAAAACATCAGTCGATCCCATATAGACATTTCTGCACCACGGTCTCTAGTATCACTTAGTTATTTTTGCTACTAGGAAACATTTGCACAAAAACAAAATTAAAATCCTCCTCTTGCTTCTATTCTTCCACCTAAAGGAATAAGCTCCATTGTTAGCAATACACTTAATAGCTCCACAGCAACTGGTATAATTGGGGTGTTGCAACAGGAGGATAACGAAGTGGAAAAACAAAGCGATATTCGTGTAGAAGAAAAAGACACTTCCACACAGCCTTGCTGGGAAAATACCTACCAAGGGGGGCAAAAAAGGAGAACTTGATAAAAAGCACCCTTTTGAGGTTGCTAAGGACAGTTGCTACCAGGCCTTTAAGACATTTAAGTATGCAATGGGGCAAATCCAGTTTTGAAAATGGTGAAATGTATGAAGTAACTGCAGTGACTTCACCAAAAGAATGCAGGGGTGGGAAGAGAAGAGGTTTCTGAAGCACGAAAGTGATTTTCATAAGTTTTCACATGTGACTCCCGAGAAGGTACGGGGTCTGAGAGGAATAGAGCTAAGCCCGTGGTCAGCAAACTGTGGCTCTCGAGCCACATGTGGCTCTTTGGCCCCTTGAGTGTGGCTCTTCCTAAGCCTTAGGAGTACCCTAATTAAGTTAATAACAATGGACCTACCTATATAGTTTAAGTTTAAAAAATTTGGCTCTCAAAAGAAATTTCAATTGTTGTACTGTTGATATTTGCCTCTGTTGACTAATGAGTTTGCCGACCACTGAGCTAAGCGAACCTTCCAAATCAAGCACTGACAACTGGTGAGGTGAAGGCGGGAGGAGGGGTGAGAGGAGGAGGGAGGGGCACAATCCTGGGCCAAAGCCATCCTCAGCTACAGAAGGCAGAGGGAGCAGACTGGGAATCAGGAAAACCGGCTCTTCATTGGCCTCTGCCTGATACAACACAGGTGTAACTAATACAAACCAAAAAGTAGTATTTGAGAGTACTCAGCTCATTAATTCAGAAACATGTCTGCATCACGCTAGGAAATACAAAAAAAAAAAATTCTAGAAGGAACATAATTTCAACAGAAAAATCGTATTATAGTATAGACTCCAGTGACAGAGAAAGGCCTAAGGACTCGGGAACAAAGAGGGGACACCTCCCCACACAGGTGAAGTGGAGAAGGGAGTGAGGAAAGTTCCCCACAGGGGATGCTGGAGGTCCCTTCGTCTGTGCTTTAAATCACTCCTCTAAGTATGGCCTGACAAGATCACCATTTAGAGAAACTCTCCACATTGCAAAACCCAACGGACACTGTGTTCTCATCTTACTCAACTCCTCAAAATCTTACAACAGAAACGATTACTCCACCTTGCTTTAAACACGTGATAATGTTGGCGTCTGTAACACGGCTCTTTTGGTCTTCCTCCTACTCACTGGTTACTCCATGGTCTCCGACTTGATCTATAACTCTGTTATTCCTCCGGGGCCTGATCTCTATCTCTCTGCTCTGCCTACAAAATCTCCCCAGGTGATTCTAGATTTCCCATGACCTTATATACCACTTCTAGGCTGGCAAACTCTGGCCCTGATCTTGTCCCTGAATGTAGGTCTCTCAACCACCGCTGGCCATTGGACATCCACCCCCATTAAGATGACTAATAGGCAACTCAACTAACCACTGGCCAAAACAGAACTCTATTCCCTACAACCCCCCGTCACCCACCAAAACACAAGGAGTTCTGCTTGATTGCTCCTATTCTCTCGTGTCACCCATCCAAACCTATCTCTGTAAGTCTTGTTGATTCTATCTCCAAACCTCTCAAATCCATCCACTGCTCCCCACTTCCAATACCACCCCTCTACACCAGGCCACACCGCTTCTCGTGTAGAATGCTGCCAAGAGCTTCATAACTGGTCTCCTTACTCTTATCCCTTCCTACTCCCCCCAGCAGCAGCTAAACTAGATGTTACAAATGTAACTCAGATCATGTCCCTCTCCTTCTTGGATCACTTCACAATGCCCGCTCATTCCATCTGGAATGAGACTCACACTCCCAGGTCTGCAAGCCCTCCCCAACCTGGTCCTGCCTGCCTCGCCACCTCGTCTCTCACCCCTCTTCTGCCCAGACCCTGCCGCCAGACTGGCCTCCCTCCCTCTCCCTGTGTGACCAAGCGCTTTCCCTCCCCAGGCAGATGTGCATGCTCTTCCCTCTACTGGGTCTACTTATCCTTCTCATCTTAGTGCAAGTCTGACCTCTTCCAACAAACCTTTCCTGACGACGCTATTACAGGTTTCCCACTCTCTACTGTTTCACTGTTTCCTTTGAAGAAGTCCAAATCTGCACTTATCTTGTGTTTATTGGTTTTACTCACTTATCATCTGCTCAACCTCCCTTTTCAACACTCTTTTCTCTCTCAACACATAAACTCAATCTCCATTAAGGAAGAAACCTTGACTGAATCCCTAGAATCAAAAATAATGTCTAGCATAAAGCAAGTGCTCAAAAAACTGTGTTGAATGCATTAATCAATTTCAGAAAGGATTAAGGATGGCTTGGACCCTGTTTTAGCCATCTGTGCAGTGCAGGTATTTTAAAAAGTCAATCCGTTTGTGAAATCCAAGGCAACTATCTTGAGAAGTTTGTGAGAACAGTGGCTTGCCCAGGGGCCAAGGAAATTTTTTTGGTATGAAATCCACTGCTATGGGTTCTTAGAGGATGGTTACATCCTGGGGGCAGGTCAGCAACTGGTCCAGGGTCGGGTCTTTGTAAGCTCAGAAACTATTTTATCAGTTCACCCAGGAGAGATGAGCTCTGGATATCTGATTTGTACTATCAAGGATGCAACAGAAAACATGAATATATTAATTTATCAAGATTGCTGGGAGATTACTGGTGAAGAAAGTTACTTGCTTGATCATGTACATAGCCAAGACACCTTCATTCTGCTATGAAATATTGACAGGGAAAAATAAGTTATTAACCAATAATTGCTTGAGGATGATAAAATGCAAGCAAATGAGTCAGTCATGAAGGGCATTACACCCACAAAGCCATGTCTTGAGAACTTCCTAGACAAGAGAGGTAAGGGACTAGAAACTACATCATGAGATTAGGCAGCCCTTTCCCAGCCCTGTTCTAGTAACTCTCTGTATTCATTTCCTGTTACTCCTGCAACAACTTACTACAAATTTAGTGGCTTAAAACAAAACAAATTTATCTTTTTACAGTTCCGGAGGTCAGAAGTATAAAACAGGCCTGTCTGGGCTAACACCAAGTGTCAGCAGGGCTGCATTCTTTCTGGAATCTAGGGGAGAACATTTTCTCGCCTTTTCCAGCTTCTAGAGACCGTGTGTAATCCTTGGCACATGGCCCCCTTCCACCTACAAAGCCAGCAATGGCTGTTTGAGTTTTTCTAATGATGCCAACTCTCTGATTCTGACTCTTCTGCTTCCCCTTTCCATTTCCAAGGATCCCCGTGATTTCACTGGGTCCACCCAGAAAACCCAGGGTAGTCTCCAAGTCGTAGCATCATGTGATTAGCAACCTAATTCCATCGGCCCCTCTACTTCCCCCTTGCCGTGTTCTGGAGATTAAGATGTGACCATCTCTGGGGGACCATTATTCTGTCTTCTGTCTTCAATCGTAATGAGAAAACAGCCAAATAATTTCACCTGTACAAGCTACTCTCCTCAAATAAGGATATTTAACTACTTTAATTTATAATAGGTGAAAGCCCTGGAACTAAAAACAAAATTAAATACTGCTAGAATAGTCGGTGTAATCTGCAGCTCTTCTCGCTGGGCTGAGTGTGCCGAACAGTGGAAGGGGAGAATACATCGCCCCCTTCCCAGACCACCACCAGGCCTGATAGCGCACTCAGAAGCTTTTAGACAGAAATGTTTGGTCATACCATATTGAAAATATAGCGTCGGTATCTTTCAATAACAAGAGCGAAAAATCTATGACCTAGTTGTAATCCTCCACACATTAATCATAAGGAGTTCGACAATCATAAGGAGTTTGAACAGGTGTGACTTTTCCTTTGATAAAGCTACAAATTGAAAGGGCCCAAACTGTGAGATACACACTAGATCCCACGGTCAAGTGTAGTGGTTAGTAACTCTGAAAGCCAAACAGTCTGCTTCAGAACCTAATTCTTCTGTGTGACCACAGGCAAGTGATTTAACCTCTGTTTCAAATAGAGACCCTAAAATGGGCATAATATCTGCTGCACAGTGATTTAGGAGGAGTACATAACTAACAGTTCTAAGTGCTCAAAACAAATCCTCACATATAGTAAGCTCTATAAGTATTTGTTCAAAGTAAACTTTTAAATGTTCCTGTTTGCTGCTCATAACTTGCCAATCAAGCTAAATTCCAAGGGAATGTATTTCTCAGCACTAACTAATCTATCATAGAGGATATATGCACTGCTCCATGGGGCTAATACACACACACACACACACACACACACACACAGATATATATATATATATATATTCTTTCTTCATTAACATTTATGATACTCAAATTATATACAATGATATACATAGGTATATGAATTAGCAAATCGACATCAATAATATTTAAATACGAGGTTATTTTTTAATTAAAGTAAGCAACTGCACACCACTTTATATCTATTTGTGAGTGGTCAATAAGTGGAAGATTTTAAAACCGTAGACATTTAGAAATCCAGAGACAGCTGTGACTCTAATCTTCAATCTCACATACCTCCTGAATCATTACTGCATTTGAGCAACAAAGGCAGCCAAGAAAAAGGATTTGGAAAGAGTGAATTAAAATGTCAGGTATATATAATTTAACATAAACAATGCCCTTTGTTGGTATTAAAGTTCGGTAAGCAATAAATGGATGATTAAGCAACCCACTGAACAAATGCAAATCTCAGAAAACAGTAGCAGCTGCAGCTGTGTTACATACACCGTCTCAGGGCCTCCTAAAGAAAGACGCAGAGCATTGGGGAGGACAGTAGGGTCTGTGATTCTTAATGGCCCCGGCATTTTCTGGGACAGTGGTGTTCATGGTACAATACTCCTCAGAAGGCTGAGCTCTGCAAGGATAGTAGCATTTGTGCTACGCTAACAAGCATCCGCTGAGAGGCCCGGCATATTGTGATTGCAGCTCTGAAAGCTTTCCAGCATCCACAGTGATCTCATAAACTTCTTATAAAAGTTCTTGAATTCAATGGCAGTGTACAATCAACTTCAATATTTTCATTTTAACCCGGAAGGAAAGGAGGAGGGGAGCGTGGAGTAGGATCCGGACCCTACCAGTACAAGGCAAGATGTGACAAATAGATACTCTAATCCTAAAATATGGAAGCCACCTTAATGAGAAATACTGTAATAATCTGATTTTTTTAGGTAATAAGATTGAGCCCTTTGTTTTCAAAGTTAGAGGTGCAGCTTATTGTGCAAAAAATAAAATAACAATAGCTAAGCAACTCCATATTAATACGAATCAGGCATTATTCTCAATGTTTTAGCCACAGAAAGTCATATCGCTCATGCATTCATCTTATGAAGTAAATACTATTTTATTTCCATTTTACAGCCAGGAAATGGAGATTCATCTGGGAAAGTTGCCCCGGTCACCTAGTGGTAAGTAGTGGTGGTGTGAGGACTCAGGTCCGTGCTGGCCTAAGGAAGCAGGCAGGCATTCATCTTTGTGGCATTACTTAATGATCTTTAGGCAGCACAGACCAGAGAAACTTTCCAGGAAATGGGGTGGTAGACATACAATCCCGTGCAAAAAATATATCCCAACAAACCGGCCACACCTCGGAAACCAGTGGAGACCTTACCGAAAGCCATGAAGGATCTTGGGCATTAGAATCCGCTGGCTCTGGCTTCAAATCCCTGCTCCACCTCCTACCGGCTCTGCAGCCTTGAGTACACTAACCTTTCTACAGGCTGCTACTTCCACAGTGGAGATAACACAATTTCTGTCTTGCAGGCCTGTCTGAAGATGAAGACAGCATTTCACTGGCTCTCCACTCGCTCCTATCTCAGGGGCCCTACACCATTATTTAACCCTCGCCATTTTACTTCCCTGCCTCCAGCTCTATGTTTGAGGAAGCTTGGAGAACCAACTTGAGTGTTTGGCCTCTCTCTGTGGCCCCTGTTTCAAAGGCTTACCTTCACTTCCAACTACTGCTGCCAGTCTTTTTCTGAAAGGTCTCCACAACTCTTTGGACATGGGGTGCTATCTAAAGGTATCCCCCCTCCATGGCACCCCCATGAGTTAAGCAGTCCATGACCCAAAACCACTTACTCTTTGATCCTCTTCCCTACCCCTAAATAAAACAGCTCGTTCCTTCACAGTGTATCCAGGTGTAGATGAGACTACCTAATGAAAATAGTTCCCAGATAAGGAGAAGTATCCTTAACCCACGTAGCTGGGGTGCATGTCAAGAGGTGGCTTCCCGGGATTGTCATGGGCAGAGCAGCCGAGAGACAGCCGACACCCCTGCCAGGCCCTCGAGCATCATACCACATGGCTCCAGTTCCAACAGGAGGAGCCAGTTCCCAGGCCTTGAGAGGACACGCACCCCTCGAGGAATGTGCATTTGGCTTTGTTCCATCTTCCTCTCTGCAGTTCTTTTCCCACCTCTGGGCCACGCCTCCCTTCAGTCCCTCCCAATTTGTAGAAAAGCTTTTTAAAAGTTTATTTCTTATCATGTATTTTGCATTGCTAATCATCTTAATTCAAAGAGGTGAATTAAAGTGCAGGGATGGATGCTTATTCCTCAGTTTTCCATAAATATGATACCTCCAGTTCCACAGCTTCAATTGAACAGTAATTTGCCTTTATTCAGATCATCACGGAGCACTTTTTGGGGGTGGGCAAGTATGCTGGGCAAACTTAGAGTTGAGGATGCTTAAGGTCGGTATTTCAGCTCCTGTTCAATGTTGCCTGAGGCTGGCCCTGACATCTAGGCATCTCCCTTTCCACAGTTGAAATGTATCACTACACATCCTCAGCCCAGGCCTACCAGGCCGAGAAGTGGCACATACCTGAAGGGCCCTTCTGTCGTTTCGCCCGACTTGACTTTTAGTAGTTGGCTGTCTTTTCTGCCTCTTGGGCCTTGAGTTTATTACCTTTCATTCCCCTCCCATTTAACAATTTTACTATGCGATTTTATTTAAATTTTTAAAACAGTACAAAGGGGTATAATGAAAGAAAAGATGCACAAACGCTCGGTTGGCGTGGCTCAGTGGTTGAGCATTAACCAAACTATGAACCAGGAAGTCTTAGATTCCAGTCAGGGCACATGCCGGGTTGTGGGTTACAGTCTACTAGATGATTCTCTCTCATCATTGATGCTTCTATCTCTCTCTCCCTCTCCCTTCCTCTTTAAAATCAATAAAAATATATATATTTTTAAAAGATGCACATACAAGGGCCTCAATCCAGTTAATGCTGCTTCTTCTTTTTCAAAAAAAATCTAAGAATGTGCACAAGTTGGTTTGAAAGTTTTAAGCAACTATCAAACTAAGACACAAAACTGTAAGGCTGAATTTTGAATTGTAAGCAAGTAATCGAATTGGTGTTTGGCAGTAAGGAAAAACCACTCAGCAAATAAGGGATTATCCTATGTACATATAATTCTATTAGCTATTTCTCTAAATTCTACTTCCAATTACAAGTCATTATTAGAAATTAATAAATTGAACTGATCATGGTTTCTGTATGAAGAGGCTGAACTGGACACCACTCATATTCCAGCATCCTTTATCACAACCATCAGGATAAAGTAACTAGCACTGAAAATGGAAAAATAAACCCAAAGCACCATTAAAATTTTTGACTCAGAGTAGCAAAGAGGGCCTGATATTATAGTAAAACTTGAGAATATTTATTTTATTATTATTTTTTAATCCTCACCCAAGGACATTTTTCCATTGATTTTTGAGAGAGTGGAAGAGAGAGGGAAAGACAGAGAGAAACAGCAATGTGAGAGAAACACAATGATTGGACCGGAATTGAGCCCAGGACGCTCTAGCCACAGAACAAAATGAAAATTAGCTAATGATTTCATTAAATCAACCCAAAATGTCTTACTAATGGTATACCTTTCAAGAAATCAACCCACAACTGTGTAAAGTTTTTTCTTTTTAAAGAAAAAAGGTGACCTACTTAAAATTTATGGACTTTATTTTAAACCTAGTGATAAATCTGCTAAACGCAGTATCTGAAAAATGTAACCTGTCTACCTTACTGGGTACCTAAGGAAGCAAACGGAAGAAGTAGTTTTTATTTTAGAGAGCTGCTTGGCACGGTCAGCACTGCTCCATGGGGCTAATAACAATAACACAAACCCAAACAGTTCTTTCAGAAAGCCTGTGTGTTCCGTTTCCATCAGATAAACCCCTTGTGTAATGAGCTATTGACCTATTGTGCAGCTCCACAGAGAATGTTGATCCTATTGCTGACATCTTATTAGAAACACTAAAGGGACACAGAAATCAAAACTCTTAAATTTTAAAAAGGAGAAAGCTTTCTAATTCTGAATATGGTTTTTAAAAGGGCAGCTAAATTAAACATTATAAATCACTTTTTAAAATGACTAAAATAATCATGGATGTGCCCAGAGATATAGGTAGAAGGATATTTAATACAGAGTTGCTAAATATAGTGAAAACTGCCTTGGCCAGGTAGCTCACTTGGTTAGATGCAGGTGGATCCCAGTCAAGGCACACAAGAATGAACCAATGAATGCCTAAATAAGTGGGACAACAAATCAATGTTTCTCTCCCTCTCTGTCTCTGTCCCCCACCTTTCTCTCTCCTTCCTTCCCTCACTCCCTCCCTTTCTCTCTCTAAAAATTAATTAAATTTTTAAAAATGAATTAGTGAAAACTGGAAACAAAAGAACTGTTGAGATTTAGATATATAATAGAAAACTATAAATGATGTTGTAGGAGTATTTTGGTAATATAAAGATGTCCATATTTGGGTGGGGGGAAAAAGTAAGTTACAAAGTAGTATGTAGAGAATGAACCCAGTTTTCTAGAGAATAACTTTCTAGCTGTGTAACTTCAGTAAAGTTACTTAATTTCTCTAAATCAGTTTTCTCTTCAATAAAAAGGAGATGATCATAGTATCTACCTCATAGGGCTAGACTAGAGTGAGGATTACAGGAGATTCCGGTGTATAGAGCAACTGGCACATTGGCTGGCTAATAGTAAGCTCAATACATGCTAGCTCTTTGTGTTATATGTTCATTGGGTAAAAAAGAATTTGAGGTTATAGTGGTAAGTGGTTTTCTGGGTGGTGGCTAATTTGTTTAACTTGTACTTTTAAACTTCTATAAGTATCATACTACTTATAATATGGGGAAATACTAATGAATTGGAATATTCACATACAGTGATTATTCTTTCAAAAATCTACCATAGTGCTTTGCTCACAATAAATAAATCTTGGTTGAACTGAATTTACCCTTCAGAATTCATTTAAACAAGTTTGCCCTAGAACATTTAAAATTATTTAACTGAAGGCTAAACTTGCTTATAATAAACTAGGTAAAGCAAGGCATAGTTACATTGTTCAGCCCCGTAATTTAAGAGCCCCACTTCAAGACCCATTAGAATGCCACTAGAACTTTCATTATCAAGTGGGGGAAAGCCTAAGATCAGGTAATCACTTCTAGTTTCCTCCCAGCTCCACCCCTCTCCTCCTTCTTGACACTTTCTTTTCCTTTCCATAATCAAAGCCTAAGGGTTCTCTCCAGTAGACTGTAACCCCCAAGGACAGTAAGTGCGCTTAGCATCCATAGTACCTAGCACAGTGACTGGAATGGTAGTTGCTCACTAACTGTTCACCAATTGGATGAATTGACTAAATGTCTGATAGCGGCAGTTCGGAATAGAGACTTCAATTCCCGAATATGAGAATTGGATAAAGATAGGTAGACTTGACCAGCCAGTGTGGCTCAGTGATTGAGTGTCAACCTATGAACCAGGAGGTCACAGTTTGATTCCTGGTCAGGGCACATGCCCTCCTTGTGGGTTCGATCCCCAATGTGGGGAGTACAGGAGGCAACTTATCAATGATTCTCTCTCATCATTGATGTTTCTATCTCTTTCTCCCTCTCCAAAATAAATAAAAATATATTTTTTAAAAAGGATAGGTAGACTATCTTTAGTTTGAAACTGTCTAGAATTCTTAGTAATTGTTCTTTAAACACACACACACACACACACACACACACACACACACACAGAAAACATCTCACTTCAAAGTATCACTTCTTTAAAAAGAAAAAGTTCTTACTTGTATTCCATTGTCTATGTTAATGGATATAAGATTATTTCCATTTTTCCCTATACCATTTTTTCAAAGTCCCACAAGAATCCCAGAGAGTTTGAGTAACTCATTCAAAGTAATTCAGCAAGTAAGTTACCACCTAGTTAATGTCAGGTTTCTGATGCCACTGCTCAACATCTCTCTACAGGGGCACCTGTGACCTTTAACCCTAAAAGTTGTAGCTATCAGAAGAACAAATGTTTTTAATAACCTGAGCAAGTGCTTAAGCTTCTTCCAAATATTTCCTAGGGCTTTTATGAGATTCTGCAAGAAGAGAAATGAAGACCAAGAGACAGTAATGCAAAGGTGCCCAAGTGTTTCCTTCCAGGTTCCTATGTCAACCAACTTCACTTAAAAACGAAACGAAAGAAATCAAATTAAATATTAACTCATGAAAAAAACACTTCAACCAGAAGACTATTGGGAAGCAAGGCTATCATCAAACCAAGGGAAGGGCTGTAAAAAGGAAAGTGTGCACAGCTTATACTTTTTTAAAGGTGAAGGATAAAGTTTGAGCATTTTCCACACATGCAGCCTTCCTCCAAATGCCAGGTGTTCACTTCCAGCCACTGCTCTGACCTTGTTTAAACACTAAATGGCAGTTCCCTTAACACGAGGTGGGACCCAAACACCTTTCAGGAGTTTACATTGAAGTGTTTCCGTCCTGGTATACACACTCAGAATGTAGACATCACTTCTTGCTCCTAGGAACCTGCCAAAGGATTGCACATACAAAACTTCAGACAGTAGTTCTCAACCTTCTGGCCCTTTAAATACAGTTCCTCATGTTGTGACCCAACCATAAAATTATTTTCGTTGCTACTTCATAACTGTAATGTTGCTACTGTTATGAATCGTAATGTAAATATCTGATATGCAGGATGGTCTTAGGCGACCCCTGTGAAAGGGTCGTTCGACCGCCAAAGGGGTCGCGATCCACAGGTTGAGAGCCGCTGGCACAGCTTTATAAGTAGAAAGTTTTGTGGAAATTAACTGCTTATTACCTGAGCCCCTGGAACATCCTCTTATTTATACATAAACAGTAATTTGCTGAGGTCTCCTTTGTGCCAGACATTATAGCTCCTTTGCACTATTGTCCTCCAGTCCTCTGAAGTCCTTATATATAGTCCCATTTTACTAGATCAGAGTGTTCAAGTAACTGAGAACCCACGATTAACAGATGGGAGGAGGGGTGAACCAAGGATTTGAAAAGTTAAGTTTAAATTCAAAATGCACACCTAACCTATGAGATTCTGCCTAAGAGACACTAAACAGATCTCTTGGCCAATTTAAAATGCCTGTCAAAATGGTTTTAAGGTCATATCAGAGCAGGCGAGATAAAATAGAAGAATGACGAAGATTGACCAATAAAAGATTACAGGACTTGACACCAGTTATTTCAAGACGTAGCCGCGGGTTAGTAACAATTATCCATCTCTCAGAAAGACAGGCAGTTCCCTCCCACCTATTTGCGCTGAGAAACCAAGTCTTTCCTTAAGGGGACGGCCAAACGTTGCAAGGTTTCATTCAGCGTGGGCTGTCCAGAGCCGGGTCATTACTGTCCACGTATCATCAGCAAGTGCCTCTCAAAAGGAAAAAAGAGTCAGTCCCTCCTCCTTCACCACCTGAATTCAGCCTTGACCTCTCCGGAGTGTCTCTGGACCACCTATGGTCTAAGCGTCCTTCCAACGCCAGGACCCAGTTACCCGAAATGGTTGCAAATGAATGAGCTGATGCTCAAAGCAAAGAAACCAGCCCCACATCCATCCTCAATCTGGCAAAATCAAGAAACGATGCCCTGGGGTGGCGCGCGTGGGGGCCCGACTGGAACCACGTCTCTGTGGTTCGTCCGCCTCCCCACTCCTCGCGCTTCGCAGGGCGCGCGGCTCCCCACCCCATCCTCCTCCCGGGCCCCTCGGGGCG
>NW_005364596.1:3313497-3314102 GCF_000412655.1 Myotis brandtii
ACAGCTCGACAAACCGGTGCGACTTCTTAAGAAGGGAACCCAGGCCGACCCTCCCCTCTCCCCGCCGGGAAAGGTGCAGGGAGGAGGGGCTTGGCTGGAGGAGCCCATTGGCTCTGCGCGCAGAGGCTGAGCGCCCCGCGCGGACCTCCTCGACCAGCCGCTGAGATCCATCCGGGAAAGTTGTTTGTTTAGGTGTCACTCCCGGTAACTTTGAAGGGTGCGGCTGGGAAGGGATCCCCCACCCCCGCACCTCGCCTCATGCAGGAGCTGCTTCCTGACGTGGAGGCGAGAGGGCTCGGGGGCACCAGCGGTCATTCAAAGGGTGTTGCCGGGGCCTGAGTCTCAGAGGTGAGTGTCCAGACCTCGCAGCGTTGCCTGGCAGGATTAGTCATCAGTTCGTCCGGTGGCAACTCTAGGTGCGAGCTGGAAGGGTGCTCCGAATTAATGAAGCTAATAATACTTTCCCTTCCGTGACTAACCGCCGTGTCATTTGTCCTGCTAATTGATTCACTTCTCGTTAAGAATAAGAAACCGTAACCAAAATAAACAGTGAAAGAGTCTTTCTTTGCTCAGCGGGACACTGCACTCCCCCCCCCCCCCCCCCC
>NW_005364596.1:3314310-3316381 GCF_000412655.1 Myotis brandtii
GTCACCGCCCCCCCCCCCCCCGCAGCTTTGGGGGCACAAGACCATCGTGTGTGGTTTCTTTGATGAGCTCAGCAATTATGTTTTTTAAAAAGGGGGTGTTGCCTTCTTAAGGCTCTACGTTTCTTGGTTGTTGCTCTTCATACACCTGCTGGGCAGTTTTCAAAGTAAAGGCAGCCTCAGAAATTCTAACTATGACGAATCAGAGGGCATTTTGTCCAAATCTTTATTGAATTTAATTGACAGAAATGTTTTTAGTTCATGTCTACCTGGGGACAGGGTAATTATGTTTAGGATTTACACTGGCTTATGGGTGATTCCATAGCATCCACAAAAAACAATCCCGAGGCATCTCTGGATGCCTCGTGCAGAAGTAATGGGGGCAAGCAATCATTTGTCGATGGCAATTGAACACAAAGGTAGCAGAATAAAAACATTCGGGGCAGTCCTGAAACAGACAACCGTGAGCTGTTACTAGAGCAGTCTCCCCCAAATGAAAATGCTCCTGAAATTAACCAGAGGTTCCACATCATTGCTGTGGAAAATGCACTCAGTGAAGAACACCAACAATTGATATGTATTTTCCTTGGGTCTATTTTTTCTTTTCAATAGGAGTTCGTTTTTCATTTTACAAAGCCCAGGCATTTTGCCCAGAAGGCAATAGCAAATAGATTGGCTTGCTAGGAGGCAATCAAAGTAAATGGAAATTTGAACCAACAATTTTTACAGACAATCATAGATGTAACCAGAAGCTTGGGTGCCCTGTCTATACCACCGAGGAACTAGATTCGAATGTGCAGCCACAGAAAATTGTGGGTGAACATCCCACATACTTCCTACTTTCTGGCCCCAAATTTGGACATTATGGAAATATGTCTGAATAAGATTTTCTACAGATCTTTAAAAATGATGTTGTGGGCTTTGGGCCTAAGTACATGGATGGAGTAAAAAAAAGGTCAAAGCCAAACCTGCTGTGCTCTCTGCATTATTGCATTCTGTAAATCCTGCAGCTCTCATAGGAAGGTCTCTGTTTGTTTGGAAGGCTTCGTGGGTAGTTTTGATTTTTGTGGTTACTTTTGGGCCTCAGTTTACATATTGTAAAATAAATAATTAGGTCATTTTATTATACCACTTAAATATCCTCCAATAAATATCTATATATATAAAAGGCTACTATGCTAAGTGTCAGATCATTCGACCAGTCGCTATGATGTGCACTGACCACCACGGGGCAGATGCTCAATGCAGGAACTGCCGAGCTGTAGTGACTTGTCAGCAGCAGTTCTCTGGTGACACACCCCAAAACCAGAGAGGAGGGAGCCCGATTCCTCGCAGGGCCCCACGATACCACCTTTGGCCATGGGTTATGTTGTTGCTGGGGCACTGTCAGCCCCGAATCTGGTTTACTGCACACTTGTGTTTGTGTTCCACACCCTGTACAACAGCAACTTTGCAGAGTGCCCTCTCTCACTCCAGGACCCCTCGGGGGAGAGCCAGTTTCGACCTGATCCTCACAGGCCAGGCCAAGGGACCCCACCTGTGGGAGGGACCCCCTCACTCTGCAGATACCATGGAGGGACTGGGGGAGGTTGGCTCCAGGGCATGTCCAACCATCTCGCCCAGTCCCTACCCACCAGCCACCTTCTTCCTTTCAATGTGCATGAATCTGTGTACCGGGTCACTAGCAAGACTATAATTGTGATTGTGTTGTGTGAAGTTTTTCCATTTTACTCATTATCAACACATGAGAAAGTAATTTATTCATCTTAATTTCTATTTTGAAAAAATAGTGACTTTTCCATTGCACAGAGAGAGTTAATTTCTTTCCTTTTCTTTTAACTGCACCTTTTTGTCCTTAAAATGCATGAGTTTACTAAGTCCCTGATTAGTCACCTTCCAAAAATAATAATGCTGAATGCTCTAAGGGTGAGAAAGGACTGTCAGGTGTGTTCTTGTCATTTTTCCCCCAAATTATTACATACTGTAAATCAAGTTTTATGGATATTCATTTTGTTTGATAAAACATACTAAGGTAGGAAATATATATATGTATACATATATAATAAATATACAT
>NW_005364596.1:3316414-3324898 GCF_000412655.1 Myotis brandtii
GTCTCTATCTCTTTTATAATAACTCCTATTCTGGATGTACCTAAGTCATTCACTCAACTAACAAATATTGTGCCCACGTTGTTTATCTAAGAATCGCTATGTACATCTTCTAAACATATGTCTCAGCAATGGGAAAGTTTTACTTTTTAAAAAATTTTGCATAAGGATTTTATTGCAGCATTATTTATAATTTTCCCAGGGTTCAGCATGATGCCTGGCATGTAATTACTGAGTGAAATAAACACATGAACAAGCCTTAAAGAACAAACCAATGGTGAAGTAACTCCATGTTATAGGATTCTCTGTAGGCATTTTAAAGAAAAGAATAAAATAGTTCCAGAGGCTCTGACTTAGAAAACTGTCTTTGTTAAATGAAAAATATAAGCAGAAAGAAAACACACACACACACACACACTCACACACACCATTTTTGTGACACAAACACCACTCCCCTCTGAAAAATACATACCCAAACTATATAGTACCTCTTGGCATGAAATATAGAAGGCCAGAGTGTGAGGGGAAACCTATATTTCTTGACTATTTTTCAATGAGCCTGCACAGTAATTAAAAACAACCACCCAAGCTATAATGGAACTTAGAAGGTAGCAAAACTATGAGTACATGCCATAGGTGCGCTTACTCTAGTTGGAGAGACAACACCCAGAACAACTAGAGATTAAGGCTGCTCACCTTGTGGATTCGGGTTTCAGATATTCACCCTGTGCCAGACCCATCCGATGAGCCAAGATATACCATTTAGTGAGTACTTAGTGTATGCCAGGGACTATGCCAATTGATTTCCACTATATTATCTCATTTAATCCTTTCAGTGACCTTCTGAGGTAGGTACTCATAATGCCCTTCTCTACACATGAGATAACCAAAGATAAGAGATTGCCAATTTCCTGAGATCACACTCAAGTAAGTGGCATCGTCAGGGCATAAAATCAGGACTTTCTGGTCCCAGAGTTCATACTTTTGACCATCATTCCCTAAATTGTATCATCTACATTGATGTAATAATAATCTTACTTTTTTAGTTTAAAAAACTTTTATTATTTATTAAAAAGAGAAGGTAATAGTCCCATATTGTAGAGCAATTTGAAAATAAGCGGGGGGGGGGGGGAAACCACTGTTAACATTTTATTGTCTGATCTGCATTCTTTAGATTTCTACTGGTTAACATAATTTCAATATCATACATATGATTCTTATTCTGATTTTTAAAAAATTTTTATTGATTGATTTAGAGAGAGGGGGGAGGGGAGAGATGGAAAGAGAGAGACATTGATTTGTTGTTTCACTTATTTGTGCATGCATTGGTTGCTTCTTATGTGTGCCCTGACTGGGGATTGAACCTACAACCTTGGTATATTGGGATGACACTCTAACCAACTGGGCTACCCAGCCAGGGCTTCTAATTTTTTAAAAAATTAACAGAATATCATGTGCTCTTTCCTCACAATTATTATATTAGTGGCTCCATGGTGTGCCAAAAAAAGTATGTGCTTGTGCATCTGTGTGTAATTGAACATAATCTGAAATCTGGTAGCCCAATTATTAACTTGGGAGCAGTTTAGTATAATATTTTTACATTTTATTAATGAAAACTCTTAGACTACCTTTTTTATAGTTATTACTACTATACTATGTATATAGTTGTTCTAATTAAACAAAAAGTGTTGGGGGTATTCAGGAAAGTAAACAAAAGGCACTATATGACACATTTTATTATTATTATTGCCCATACTTCTGGACTAGAGCAAGATGGGGAGGGTGCGGAGAGAGTAACAGGTAGCTTTGCAGCAGTCCAAGATGGCAGTGGTCTAGGTTAAGAGAGTGGTGATGGGAATGTAAGAAGCAGAGTGGATGGATTTCAGGTATAATGGACAGCATTTGAAGATCAATTGGATATGGGAATGAAGCCACAATAATTCCTACTTTTTTTGTTTCTTACTTGAGCACTTGGGTGGAGGGTGGTACCTTTTACCAAGCACTACAGGGAATGCCAAGATAGAAATATGTTTGTGGAGTATGGGGCACGGCTACAGTGTTTTGGCCAGGTTCAAACCTCGGACTAATGAAAGGACAGGGTCCTCTCATTGCCATGTGCAAGTCCCAGCTGGAGGTCAGGGCCCTCCCAGCACAATTATAGCCAACAGCTGTGGTTGTTAGCTTGAACCTATGGTCCAAACACGTAGCCCCACGTGCCTTGTGCTAGAGTTCAGGTGCATGTAGTTGAGTGAGGTTGAAACTCACAAGAATGCTGTAAACAACGTGATCACGCCCCTACTTTGCCTCGTGGCATCTGCTATAAAATAAAGACATGGCTTGTGGGCGCTGGCGCTGTCTCCTCATCAGGGAGCAGCGTCCCACCGAGACCCAGCTTTCATTCTCTTATCTGTCTTTCCTTAATCCTTTCACCCCCACCCCCCCTCAGTTTACCTTTGGCCACAACAGTGGAGGAAGATGATGAGTTTTAAACATGTTGTGTTTGACACATGTGGAAGAAGATGATGAGTTTTAAACATGTTGTGTTTGACACATGTGATGAATAAATGGAGATGTCAAGTGGACAGCTGATGGTATTAGCCTGGAACTCAGAAAAGAGGCATGAACTAGGGTTATAAATTTGAGAATAATCAGTATGTAGGTGACAAGGAAGCCATAAGAAAAATGAGAAGGCTACCGAGAGAGAAGAGGAGAGGTCCAAGAGAGAGCCCAACATCATAGGTTTGGTAAAGAAGAATGCTGAAGATATGAAAATACATAACTAGAGAGAGAGGAAGAAAATCAGGAGAATGTAGTATCAAAGAAACCAAGAAAAGGGAGTTATGAGAAAAATGGAATGGCCATTTCTATCAAATCCTCCTGAGAGAGCAAGTAAAATAATGACTGAAAAAGTCCATTGGATTTGGTGACACGGAGGTCTTCATTGACCTTAACCAGAGGGTGTTTGGCTATGCTATGGTGGAGCAGAATCCTGATGGAGTGGGCCATGGGAGAGCTCAGCAGGGGGCCAGTGAATTGGCTTCTGGAAGTGCAGACCTATAAGGGGTGCTAAAGTAATACCAGAATAAGTTCACAAAATACAATTTGGGTTGGTGGGAAATGAGGAGTGAGGGCTAATGGGCACAGGGTACTGTAGTGATAAAAATGTTCTACAATTGATTGAATGCTGATGGAAAGGAATCACTAAAGAAGATGAAGAGAGAGACAATGGGGAGGATAATGGATAGTCATGGTTCAGGAGAAGTCAGGAGGAGATGGTATCCAGAACACAGATGGGGAAAAAAAATGGCCAGAGAGAGAAGGAACAGCTCCTCCAAAAAAAAAAACAAGAGGGAAGAAGAGAACAAGAAAAGCATGGCAGTGAGGCAGTTATGTTTGTAGACTCCTTGCATAATGTTGAATCATTCCTTCGGATGCTTCCATTTTCCTGTGAGTTACAAGTGCATTACTTTCCTATTGCTGCTGTAACAAATGATCAAAAACGTACTAATTGAAAACAACACAAATGCATTATCTCACAGTTCTGCAGGTCAGAAGCCCTACAGACTTCTTAGTTTTGGGTTTCACAAGGCTGACATCAGGGTGTAGCCTAGTGAGGCTCTTATCAGCAGGTTCTAGCAAACTTCCAAACTCATTCAGGTTCCGCAGAATCTACTTCCCTCCAGTGGCAGATCCAAGGCCTCTATTTCCCTGCTGGCTATCAGCTATGGGCCACCCTTAGCAGCTAGAGGCATCTGTCCCAGAGCCAGCAACAGTGTGTTGAATCCTTCTCATATGAAATCTGTCTGACTTCCTCTGCCTCATATCTGCCTCAGCTGAAGAAACGTGTCTGTTTTTAAACACTCATGTGACTAAATTGGGCCCACCTGGGTAATCCGAACTGCTCTTTCTATATTAAGGTTCATAATCTTAATTTCATCTGCAAAGTCCTTTTGTAATGTAACGTATTCACAGGTTCCAGGGATTAGGGTGTGGATGTCTTTGGGGGCCCATTTTGCTGACCACAAGGGGATATTATCCACTGAGAATAAAGTGGAACAGGTGGGAGGTTTTAGAAAGAATGGAAGCTGTTTGAAGTCGCCACCTGGAGAGTAAGAACATGAACTGACTAAAGAAACTTCATAAATCTGACGGATGGCATTGAAGTCTTAATTGACTTCAGGACCACAGTGGTACCTAGAGTGTCTTTCTCCAGCAGCACTCAGCCACTTGGGCATGGCACAGAGAATGAAGGTGGTGGATGGGATACTTAGGCAAAGGAGGGACTAAGTCTGGAATAGTGTCAATAAAGCAATGGACTTGGGAATAAAAGATGGTCAGAGAGAGAAGAAAAGAGAGAATGGAGCCAATGGATCAAAGAAGAGTAAAAAGACCAATGGCCTAGAGACTGAGGTATACTAGGTGGGAGAATCTGGAAGCATAAGAGATTGGGTGGTAAACTATGTGTCTGAGCAGTCTGGGCCAATGGCAGGGTCTTGGAGTGTGGCTGTGAGTGGATGAGTGAAGTGGGAGGAAGGAAGAGAATAGAAAGACATCACTTCAGAGTTCAGCGCATTAAAAGAGCAATTCTCAGGGATTCTGAAGTTGCCAGAATGATGGCCAGACCAGAGGGAGAGAAGACTGTAAATCAGGTGTCAAACAATAATACAATGGGTTGCGGAGAGGAAGACGATGGTATAGACGACGTGAAGGCCTCGAAGGAGTGGACCGTTTCCCTAAAGCCAGGCATCACCTCAGTTCAGAAGTCTAGAAATCCAAGGGGCACAGATTTTACCTTTTAACTCCAAGGTGCAGGGTGTGAGAAGATAATCAGACACCCTCGAGAGGCCGCAGAGAAAGTATGTTCCCAGATTTCAGTTAAGGCCAAAAAAAGGGGTGGGGATGGGGAGGATATTCCAAGAAATGACTGAATATATTGGAGAGTTTGTGATCATAAAGTAGAGATTTTAGAGGATACATGAGAAGGGTCAGGGAGCAATAGGTAGAGTCAGGGAAATCAGGGAAAATAAATCACAGAATATTATGGAAATAAATGTATAGAGATGGAATAGGCATGTGAGTGGTGGCGGGGGGGTGGGGCGGGGATGGTTTTATTCCTAACCCCATCCCTTACCATTTCTGGATCTGACAACCTGACCCTTTGCTAAAGCTGGGTAATAGAAAGTGGTCTTGTGTAAGGCTGGAGTGGAGACATACATTTTTAGTGTAATAAAGTTCAGGAGATATGTCAAGAGGAGGTTAACCTTAGAGGAAATGGTCTCATTTTTTATTAGCTGTTCCACTCAGAGACAAACAACTATGAGGATTTCTGCTCCTCCCCCTTTCCTTCCTCAGGATCCAAAAAATACTAACCTCTACTGATCAAGAGAGGAAATCACGGCCTGATAGGATAGTACACAGCTGTGGTGGAGCAGAGTTGGAAAGGGAGTGAACTGACTGGGCTAGAGAGAGCAGTACCAAATATCCATCACTCGGGGGAATCTGGTGGGTTGAAATATAATTGAACCAGAAGTAAGGGCTGGTTTAACCTCTGGGGTTCTGTGTATATGCTTGACTGGCTAAGATTGACATTATTTTTACTGTGTGACCCTCACTTCCACCATAAAGGGTTGTGTTGGGTCCATATGAGAAATGGCAGATACAGTCCTGAGAGTCCCCTGGAGGGTAGTGGGAACAAGCAACTTGGAAAATTCAGCAGCAGCAAAAAGGAGGCCTGCATGACAACACTGATTTAATTTCTATACAGAGTAGCCTGGAGCAGCATTGCCCAAACTTGCCAGTTTCGTAAGAATCATCATCATGTGAGGCTCACATGAATCTAGGGGAGGAACTCCAGATACAACTTAAATGACTGAGATTATTCTTATGTTGAGAAAATTTTGGAAAAGCCAATGATTCTCTACTTTAAAAAATATAAATATAGTTAAGCAAATTACAGCCTTCCAAAAGAAATACAGTATTAGCCATAATTTTCAATCAAGGACCATGACATCTTGGAAGGGGCTATCAGAATTGCAAGGCTATCTAGGGTTGGGCAGGATAGAGGGAACTTAGGTAGCTTTAAACAGCTTCCCCAGAGAGACTAAGGATCCTTCTCACTCCCAACCTCCCTTCTTCTTTGATAGTCACTGGTCTCATGTGGAATTTAGTCTAGAGAAATGAAATTCACTAATGAGCTTAAGAGTTATACCCTGATGTTTGAAGTGTTCTGTGACTGTAATACTTGTGAGTTGGTCTCTAGGCCAGTCACCTTGCCATTCTAGTACAGTTGAATGTTAAGCCTACCAAACAAACTAGAGGCCAGAGTTCACAGACTGGTGTCCACACCAGGAAAGTGACTCCCCGTAGGACATATCTGTTCAGTCTGCTAGTGTCCCAGGCTGTATTCACTTTCTTCATTGGCTTCCTCTCTAATTGTTTCCTCTGGTTCATTCCAATTCCAATGTGCACACACACACACACATCCTCCATCACACAATGTATTAGGGCACTGTAGGTGATTATATCACCTTACTCAAACTGCCCCTTCTTAAAAGGATGGGGCTTGAACTGAAAATTAAAACAGACTATTTTTTCTAATTTAAAATGTGAAGAAGGATGATATTGTAGCAGACATGCTCACTTTAGGCAGCGCTGACTTTTTAGCCATTAGTTCAAACTAAAACATCTAAGAAGAAAGGTACAAAGTCTGCCTGGTGATCCACGCTGTTTTTATAATGAAATGAAGGTAATAATTGTACAGTGTTGTGCTTTCTATATGAAAGTATCCAGTCAACAGCATCAAACATGTAATAAATATTACAGCAATCATCTCTACAGCTTCCTGGTAGTTAAATATAGTCAGGGATGAAGAGACATGGGAGATAAGTAATAATAGACAAAAACCTTTGACTTCTCAGTTTCTTTAACCCTTCTCATCTTAGGTGTGTTTTCAGACAGTGGCCATTATATAGCCAATCTACAAATTCAACATAAATAACTCCTTGCTTTTATACTAATGTTGTTACTGAAAAGAATCCAGAGCACTTTCATATATCATTAACTCATTAATATTTTTACAACTTCCTCTTAAATTAAATTTAAATGACTCCTTAGTCTGCATTCAGTATTTAATATCAAATGTATTAAGTTTCAGCAGAAAGTGTTTGCCTATAATAATTTTTTAAATCATTTTCTATTTTCTTTTGTGCTTTTAAAATTCATTGTCTTCTACATAACTTCTTGACATCACCCCCCAACATGCACTCACCCAACCTGACATTCTTCATTCTCTTGCCCTTGACCTTTTTTATCCAGTTATAATAAACTAGAGGCCTAATGCATGAATTCATGCATGGGTGGGGTCCCTCGGCCTGGCCGGTGGTTGGGTCTGATTGGCACTGTCTCACCGAGTCCAGGGGGAGGGACCGTGGGAGATTGGCCGGCCTTGGAACATTGGCTGTGGGAGTGCACTGACCACCAGGGGGCAGCTTCTGTGTTGAGCACCTACCCCTTGGTGGTCAGTGCGCATCAAGTGACTGGTTGTAATGGTCGCTTAGGCTTTTATATATATAGACTAGAGGCCCGGTGCACAAGATTTGTGCACTCAGGGGTGTCTATGCTGGCAGTCAGACATCCTTAGTGCTGCTGCAGAGATGGGAGAGGCTCCTACCACTGCTGCTGCACTCGCCAGCCATGAACCGGGCTTCTGGCTGACCGGTGCTCTCCCTGTGGGAGTGCACTGACCATCAGGGGGCAGCTCCTGCATTGAGCGTCTGCTCCCTGGTGGTCAGTGCATGTCATAGCAACCGGTCGTTCTGCCGTTTGGTCAATTTGCATACTAGCCTGTTATTATATAGGATTAGAGGCCCAGTGCATGAAATTTGTGCACTTGGGGAAGGTCCCTTCAGCCTGGCCTGCACCCTCTAGCAGTCCAGAAGCCCTCTCGCAATCCAGGAACCCCCGGGGGATGTCCAACTGATGGCTTAGGCCCACAGGGAGTGGGCCTAAACCTTCAGTCAGACATCCTTAGCACTGCTGCAAAGATGGGAGAGGCTCCCGCCACTGCTGCTGCACTCGCCAGTCATGAGCCCAGCTCAGGGCTTCTGGCTGAGCAGCGCTCCCCCTGTGGGAGCGCACTGACCACCAGAGGCAGCTCCTGCATTGAGTGCCTGCCCTTTGGTGATCAGTGCACATCATAGCGACCAGTCGTTCCACTGTTCGGTTGATTTGCATATTAGCCTTTTATTATATAGGACTAAAGGCCCGGTGCATGAAATTCGTGCACTGGGGGGGATTGTCCCTCAGCCCAGCCTGCACCCTCTCCAATCTGGGACCCCTTGGAGGATGTCCGACTGCCGGTTTAGGCCTGGCACTGCTGGCTCCCAATTGCTCGCCTGCCTGCCTTCCTGATTGCCACTAACTGCTTCTGCCTGCCAGCCTGATCACCCCCTAGCCACTCCCCTGCCAGCCTGATCGACACCTAACTGC
>NW_005364596.1:3325149-3330038 GCF_000412655.1 Myotis brandtii
ACCTGCTCCCCTGCCGGTCCAATTGCCCCCAACTGCCCTCCCCTGCCGGCCCAGTCGCCCCCAGCTGCCCTTTCCTGCTGGCCCGGTCCCCCCCAGCTGCCCTCCCCTGCAGGCCTGGTTCCCCCCAACTGCCCTCCCTCCCCTGCAGGCCTGGTCACCCACAACTCCCCTCCCCTGCTGGCCTGGTCACCCCTAACTGCCCTCCCTTGCTGGCCATCTGTGATGGCCATCTTGTGACCACCATGGAGGCGCCATCTTTGACCACATGGGGGCGGCCATCTTGTGTGAGATTGTGATGGTCAATTTGCATATTACCTCTTTATTATATATGATTATATATGATGGTCTTTGGCTGATTACCTCCCACCCACAATCGGGGCTGGAGAGGGATGCGGGATGTTAGTCAGCTGGGGAAAGGCTACTTGGCTGATTACCTCCCACCCACAGTTGGGGCCAGGGAGGGATGCGGGATGTTAGTCAGCTGGGGAAAGGCTACAGGAGGGCTCCTGGGATGTCTGGCCCATCTCGCTCAGTCCCAATTGCCCCGACCCCAGCAGCAAACTAACCTACTTGTCAGAGCATCTGCCCCTTGGTGGTCAGTGTATATCTTAGAGACTGGTTGACCAGTTGACTGTCTGCCCCCTGGTGATCAGTGTCTGTCATAGTGAGTGGTTGAGTAGCCTTAGCATATCATTAGCATATTACACTTTGATTGGTTGAATGGACACTTAGCATATTAGGTTTTTATTATATAGGATTAATCTTTTCCTTTTAACCATCTCTTCCTCTGGCATGGTTTCATTTGTTATATTTACTTTTCTTCTAATTACAGTTGAAGGAAAGAATTTATCTTATGTTTATTGTATACATTCTAGGTTTCTCCACTGATCAATGTGGTGCTAAATGAATTTGATTAATTGTACTTTTCAGCCATATTGAGTCCATCTATCCCTTAAACTTTCTCAAGTGCTACCTACTTTGTGCTGAATTTTATAAGGGAGACAAAGATGCAGCTTATAGCCCTGACTTCAAAGTATTCTTAGTACAGTCGAAAAATATAATAAAGGCATTATAATTACACTCTTATAATGTGATCATATTTTGCCTAGAATTAACTTAAAACATAATGTTTTTATTTTACATTTATTTACAAAGGTTTTCAATCCAACTAATGGACAATATGCCAATCTGCTTAGAAGCCACTTTGTGTCTATCAGTGTCAACAGGCTGGCTTCTTCCCACTGCCCCTTCATCCCTAGGATAACACCCTTTGAAACATGCTAGATAATGTAAGTTGTAGATCACTAAATAAATGGAACAAGTTAAACATCTACACTAATAAAATAGAAACATGCAAATTAACCATCACTCCATTATAATTACACTCTTATAATGTGATTATATTTTGCCTAGAATTAACTTAAAACATAATGTACTTATTTTACATTTATTTACAAAGGTTTTTAATCCAACTAATGGACAACATGCCAATCTGCTTAGAAGCCACTTTAATTGTGTCTATCAGTGTCAACAGGCTGGCTTCTTCCCACTGCCCCTTCATCCCTAAGATAACACCCTTTGAAACATGCTAGATAATGTAAGTTGTAGATCACTAAATAAATGGAACAAGTTAAGAGGAAAACATCTACACTAATAAAATAGAAACATGCAAATTAACCATCACTCCATCACTCCACCACTCCACTACACCCACCAGCCAATCAGAGCGACTATGCAAATTAACCCAACAAAGATGGTGGTTAATTTGCATATGCAGGCGTGGAGCGAAGACTGAAGATGGCAGCGGCCATGGAGCTGGAGCAAGCAGGAGGCTTGGGTTGCTCCCGGCGACAGAGGAAGCCAAGCTTTCCACCAGCCCTGGACTCCACTCAAGGAGGGGCTGGGGGCCTGGGCTCCGCTCAAGGAGCTGGAAAAAAAAGGAGGGGCTGGGAGTAGCTGGAGCGGAGAAGCCAAGCCTCGCTGCTGTGGCCAGACCAAAGGCCTGGGTCCTGGGTGCCAGAGGAAAACCGGTTCCAGCAGCCAGGGGAAGGAAGGTCTATTGCGTGAATCTTTGTGCAATGGGCCACTAGTAGAATAATAATAGTCATTCTTTTTACCAAAATGCTGGACCATAAGCATATGGCTATTCATTTACTCATATAGATAAGGTTGTAGCAAGAAAAAGATGGCAAATCCAGGGTGTGTGTGTGTGTGTGTGTGTGTGTGTGTGTGTGTGTGTTTTGTTGTTGTTTTTAAGATCTAATTGGTTTTCTTAAGCGATTCATGAATTGAACAGCATGCCATCTACAACTAGAAGGATGCTCCCTCAGAGTTTAACTAAAAAAAGTTTAATGAAGGGACTATTTATAAAGAGTCTACAGAGAGGCTAGTACAAAGATACAACAAGAATGGTGAATAGCATACAATGATGGGATAACTATCAAATAACACACACACACACACACACACACACACACACACACACACACACAAGAATGGGGAAGCACCCAGGGGTACTGAGAAGTCATTTCTATCTCTAGGCCTAAAGGGGGAAGGGAAAAAAGAAAGATGGCACCCAGGGGTACTGGGAAGTCATTTCTACCTCTAGGCCTAAAGGGGGAAGGGAAAAAAGAAAGATGTTTCCAGGGCCAGATGGGAGCTAGCACTGTGGAAAAGAGGCTGCCAGAAAGGAGCCCTGGTCTTAGGTGGAGGAATGCAGCAAGAGGGGAGAGAGTGAGAAGAACAATGATTCTGGCCTCTCTCCTCCTGCCCTCAGATTTCCTGCTGACGACTGACCCTAACTCAAAGCTGATGGGGAAGGAAGCCCAGATGATAGCGGAGGTAACGATTCAGTGTCCTACAGAACAGGGCTGAGTAGGGTCAGAATGGACCTAGAATGGCAAATGGAGAATAACCATCCCATCCCCGGAGTTTTGGGAGTCCATTACAGGTGGGTTTATGAAGAGGTATTTCTAAGGCAGTGAACTCCAGCAACTGCAGCTCGGTTGGAAATAATGATAAAAAGGCAAATTGAAGAGACCGGTGACCTCAAAACTTAGCTTAACCAGTCACTCTCTCAAACCCCCTCCAAACTACTACACAGCGTAAATGTAGCCATGTTGTTAACAATCATTCCCTCTTATTTTGGTGGGAAAAAATGCTCTTTTTGTCAGGCCAAACCTCACCTTTTAGTAAGTGCCCACTAGGAGAAAAAGAGAAGCCAACATGAAGGGAAGGGAAGCAGTTATGAGGTTTGCCCTGGACAGTCCCAAGTTAAACCACACACAGGACAAAAACCACCCTAAGGTTTGTAATGCAAACACTCTCTAAATGGCCTCTCCTCAGAAAAATGCAGATGATCCAAGCCTAGGATCTTATTTAGAATTAATCAATGAAAACATTGTAGGGGATAAATACACAAAATGATTCTTGAGAATTACAATTTACCAACTGCTTAGTCAGTTAAGACTCTGGGGCCCTTTGCATGTAGCAAATGACCTTCTCTGGCCACCTCATCTCACCATGGATCCCAAGCATTGCCTATTGATGGCAGAGTTTCCTTAAACAACTGGGCCTTCATAAAGCAGACAGTGAAAGGAAAGTAGCCTGCTTTTCTTACTCCACCTACTTCCTGGCTGCCGAATGGCACATTACCTTGAACAAACTGTGATTATTTTAAATAAAGAAGCCCCATGATCAATAAACTCTGCTATAGAACGGATGAGGACAGAGAAGTAAACACTGCATTTGTCATTGAGGTCACTGGTGTCCTTAGCCAGAGCAGTTTTGGTGGAGCAGAGCTTCCCACCTGGTGAGCCATGAGTGATTGCAGGTGAGCTGAAGAATAAGCCCCTTAAGGAGGGGTTGCAGCTCTGTTTCAACTCCAGCTCTGAGGCCCGCCTGGCTGAAATTCCTGACATGTCAGGAGGGGTTAGAGAGTGACCTTGATTGCTGTCCACAGGGTGCCAAATAAATATAATAATTTTCTCTCGTTGCCACAGCATAGAAAATTTGGAAAGCACAGCTGTAGAGTGATAGCAATGGAAGTTAAATCGAAATTCAGAAGGACTACGTGGAAAAATGGAGGTGGAGGCTGCAAGTGTAGAGAATTCTTTTAAAACAGTGGTTCTCAACATTCCTAATGCTGCGACCCTTTAATACAGTTTCTCATGTTGTGGTAACCCCCAATTTCATTGTTACAAATTAAACATAATTAAAGCATAGTGATTAATCACAAAAACAGTATGTAATTATAGATGTGTTTTCCGATGGTCTTAGGCGACCCCAGTGAAAGGGTCGTTCGACCCCCAAAGGGTCACGACCCACAGGTTGAGAACTGCTGTTTTAAGATACATGTCAGTGAAAGAAAGGAGACAGAAAATAGACAATTCTAAGCAGGTTTAGTAGGCAGATGCTTGAGCACATTTATAGAGAGTAGAAGAGGATCTCGCCATAAAGAGAAATTAAAGATATAAAGGAAGAGAATAGATATTTAATGATAAGGTGGAAAGAAGGAGTGCTAAGGTTGTTCACTACTGTGACTACTATTTTCTTTGTTAAATTAGAGGTTGAGTTATCAGCTGAGAGTGAGAGAGGCAGGATCTTGATAGAGAGTATTAAGAGAGGGAAAAACTCTGCTATCAGGAATATCTGATATCAGAAATGAGAAAGGAAGCTGGCAAAAGATAAGTAACACTGTGCCAATGATGAGAGCCGAGCTGAGAATGAAGCTCATAAATTTATAATGAAACCAATCAGCAGAGTTCTATCTAATACAGCTGTGCTAGGACCTCTGGGTGCTTGAGTAGAGACAGTGGTTAGATGGTTTCATCTAGAACAGTGGTTCTCAACCTTGGCTGCACATTAGAATCACCTGGGAATCTTTTTTA
>NW_005364596.1:3330153-3342301 GCF_000412655.1 Myotis brandtii
AAAAAGATTCCCAGGTGATTCTAATGTGCAGCCAAGGTTGAGAACCACTGATCTAGAAGCAAGACCTGAAAGAGGAAATATAGTAGAAGGATTGTCTGACAAGAGAATTGAGAGAGCTGGTAATAAGAGGAGGGATAGGATTTGCATTCGTTCTAATATGAGCTCTTGTTCATTTCTGTATCTTGTTCATTTCTGTATCTCCAGTGTCTGGAGCAGTCATCCTTAACCTTATCTGTGGATTAGAGTCACCTGGAGAGCTTCTGAAATTCCTGATGCCTAAAATGCACTGTAAACCAATTAAATTGGAATCTCTGTGTGGGTACCAGGCGCAGTATTTCTTAAAGGTCCCTGGCCCTGGCCAGTGTGGCTCAGTTCTTTGAGCATCATCCCATGTACCCACTGAGAGGTCCACCATCTGCTTTCCAGTCAGGGCACATGCCAGGGTTGTGGGCTCCAGTAGGGGACGTGTAGGAGGCAGCTGATTCACGTTTCTCTCTCTCTCCCTCTCCTTTTCTCTATCACTCAAAAAATCAATAAAACTTATTAAAAAATAATAAAATTATTAAAAATTATTTAAAAAATAATAAAAAATAAAGGTCTCTGAATGATTCCTGTATATACTTCCAAGGAAGAGAATGACTGGTCTAGAACAATAGCATAAAGTAGAAACCTAGTAAATTTAGGTTTACTCAATAAATGAGAGAATGGAATTCAGGTTAGATTAGAGAGGCCCTAAAACTAGAAATGGCTGAGATTGAGAAAAGTGGTAGAGACTGAAGTCTCTGTGAACTTGAAGTGTAGGTTTGAGATTTGGGTACTTGTACTGTTTTCCAAGACAGAGATTTATGAGTTTATTATTTTGGAATTGGCGCAGTTTTAAGTGATATGATTTAATTCAATTTTGGCGAAGGGATTTTTGCATGGGGTTGAAGCTTGCTACAGTAGTGGCGTTAAAGATCTGAAGCCAGGGTGTTGGAAGGTTTGTGAAGATAAATGGTAAAGTTGAACAGGGTGGAGGAGGGGAGGAGGGAAGGAAGTTAATGGCTCTCAGATTGGACATTGATCTCAACTGAACCGGTTCTGGCTTGCACTTCTTTCTGTTGATTTCATGATCCTAAATTCATGTTTTTCAGCAAGTCCCTCAGACCCTCTGAATCTGAGATCATATTTGCTTCCCTGGGACTAGGTCCACTTTACCTTACCCTAAAACACACCCACTGAAGTACTATTGTGAATTAGCTTATTCATTTTCCTGTGTTCAAGAGACTATCAGGTGAAGGCGCTGAAGACTGGGAATACAAAGAGTCGTGAAATGTGGAAAATGTTGTCAAAATTCACTTTGTTTACTTACATTTTTGTTTGAGGCTATTCTGATCAGGGCTTCTATTGAGCAAAAATGGCAATAGAAAAATCCCCATAAAACTCCTTCCACCCCAAATACCATAAGGGCTTAGGAAAGAAACAGAGGCCAATGAAATGGCATTTCTTTTTTTATTTGAATAAGACATTTATTGCTCATTTATTTTATCACAGCCCACAACCTCAATATTGGATTATGAGTCATACTGAACTCTGATGGCAATTAGGTGATGAGGGTGGGTTGGGCTCCATGAAAGAGTTTATGGACACCCTCCCCGCTGACCAACAGCCAAGTCCTTTTCCAAGGAATACTTGGGTCAAGTAAGGTCAGGTGGTAAAGAGGCTTGTCACTCATTGTTTTCTTTTATGAAGAAGTACTCGTGTTCGCTCTCCCAGTGAAGTAAACATTAACTTCTGGTTGGAAACTGTCATCCTTATCATCTCAGAGGCACTGGATTACAAGCATATCTGGGGGCAGCTCCAGGTGGCAGCATGTGAAACAAAGGGTGCAGGCCTCAAGCAATATGTGATTAAGAATTGTGTTCTCTGTGGGAGACATTAAGCCCTCAAACCAGCAAACAATGGTGAACTCTCCCCCAGCCGCGTGGCAGGATGTTTGGGGAAGTTTCAGGAGGACAGGTAACACCCCTTGCTGCTGGAGGTGAGCCAACGAAATGGTCACATTGGCACCTGAATGGAAAGAAAGGAGACTCCAACGTGAATACGTGAAGTCCTCACCAAAGCAGCAGAACTGAGGAAGGCCGCCAGGTCTCTCCATTGCGTTGTCATGACTCTCTCCGGTCACCGCCTTCCAGCCCTCGTTTAGAACCTAGAACCAGCCACAGAGTCCTGCATCCAGCCTTGGCCCCCTCCCTTCCAGTTCAAGCTCTACAGCCATCAGGCCCTTTCTAAAATGCCATTCTGGTTTTCTCATTCCCCTGCTTAAGTCCATTACATGGCTTCCTGTTTCTCCCATTTCTCACAATCAAGTACAGCTCTGAGCAACCAGAGCTGAAAAGGTCTGCCTACCACTCCGTTTTTAAATTTTGCCATTCCCAGATCCCATTCTTAACTGCATTAAACTTCTAGTTTGTTTAAACCAGTGAAGCTCTTTGGTTTCCCCTTTTGGGAATTCTCTTTCCCCTTCTTCTTTTTCTGGCTAGCTCCTTATTTATCATGACTCAATTTAGATAGCCTAGTGGGCGCTCCTACAGCACCCTAAACTTCTCCGGTTGAAATGGTACACCCCTTATGCTGTTTCCTTACCTTCCTGTCTTTCTGGACAACATTAGCTCACAGTGAGTGTTTAATATTCACCACACCCTATTTAAGTAATTTTCTTGTCATAGCTCATGTAATTCCCGAAAGGATCCTGTGATACAGACATTTGATTACAAATAACCAAGGCTTATGTTGAGTGATTTGCTTAAGTCCTGCAGCTAGAAGGCTCTACAGGGCAGGATGGTGTCAGTCTTGATACCCGGCAACAATTGTATGCCTAGCCCTTAGATGTAGCTAGCACTTACATTGCACTTAGAATGTGCCTGGCATATCTCAATCTTATATCAATAGAATGGGGAAACTGAGAAATAAAGGTTAAGTGACCTGCTCATGGTCACACAGCTAAGCAGTAGCCAGGCTGGGATTTCAACCTAAGCAGCTGGCTTTAGAACTGCTACACTCTTAATCACTGTAACGTTCTTCCCTTGCATGAGCAAAACTTGCGGAAATGTTAAGGAAACAAGTAAAACAGTCAATAAAGTAAAGCAAATTGAAATCACCATTTAATAAGGCAATTTGTCAGTCCTTCAGACTGCCTCCTACGAACTCTTCCACAGGACAGACGACAGAAGGAGGGATGCATAGTTCCCGCCAAATGAAAATATGTCTGAATCGTTTTTTATCTGGGAGTGTTCCAACTTCAGAGTAGTCATCAGTGATTTAAAAAAAAAAATGCAAGGAAAATTTCCCTTTGGCACTGAAATATGTACTCAACTTACATTCTTTAGAGAATAAGGGGGGAGAAATCCAATGGGATTACAGTGAAAAGTTTAAGAAAACCAGCTATAATGGAAGAGGACTTCTGTGGTTTTGGGGGAAAAAGAATGGAAAAATCCTTGCAGTTCCAAACAAGGCCAAAAAGTTTAGTTTGGCTTTGTCAAGCACAAATAGAACTTGGGTGGCAGAAAGAAAAAAGCAAAGGAATGCTTTCATGGTTGTGTTTTTCTCCCTTCCCCAAATGGAAAATCTTATTGCTGTTTCTTCTGATTTCTGTATTGCTCTGGTGGTTTCTCCCACGATGAATTATTTTAAAAGATCATCTCAGCATTTTTTTCTTTTTATAAAATAGAAGAAATTTGAATAACTAATGGATTTTTTTTCTTTTTGGAGAATAGATGGGGGGTAACGACTTGGGGGATTCAAAGAAAGAGGATCTCTGTCTAAGTGAGTGAGGGACACTTCCCCAGTTGCCAGAAGACATGTGCCTGTAGCTTTGGTGGTTCCAGTGTAGGAGACCCTAATAATTGTCACAAATGCCAGAAGCTTATTGGACTTGGCTGCTACCTTTTGTTGTTGATCAGAAATGATTGCTTGGAGATGGAAAGGAGCTCACAGATTAGGGATGGGATTTGTTAGTGGTTTTAGGGAGAAGCAGATGATAGAGAAGAAGGTAACTCACAGATGGCTGGCCTAAGTTTCTGGGTAGAGCCAATTATTGAAGGAAGGAAGGCTTTAGGGAAGAATAGGTGAAAGGGAGAGAATTTAAAAATTCAATTTTTCACATGTTAAGTTTGAAATTTCTGTTCTAGGGTCCCACCTGGTCTCCCTTGTTTTACCCATGCATTATAGTATCGATTCACTATGTAACAGCAAAAGGATCCCTTTAAATGGAAACTCCAAGTTATCTAATGACTCCACGTTTCACTTCAAGTAGAAGCCAAAGGCACCACCTTATTTCTACATGCCTCCTTGCTCATTCTGTTCCAGCTGCACTGGCCTCCCTGCTGTCTCTTGACCATGCCAGGTACACTCCCACCTCAGGAACTTTTTCTTGGAGTGCTCTTCCTACAGATACCTTAGATGCCTTCCTGACCTCACCTCCTTCAAACCTTTGCCCAAGTTTCAGCATCTCTGTGAGGTTGGGCTGACCGCCCTACTTAGAATCACAATTGCTCTTCCATCTCCAGCACTCAATTCTTTCTTCCTCTTTCTTTCTTTCTTTCTTTCTCTCTCTCTCTCTCTCTTTCTTTCTTTCTTTCTTTCTTTCTTTCTTTCTTTCTTTCTTTCTTTCTTCCTTCCTTCCTTTCTTCCTTTCTTCCTTTCCTTTTCTTTCTTTCTTTCTTTCTTTCTTTCTTTCTTTCTTTCTTTCTTTCTTTCTTTCTTTCTTTCTTTCTCATCTTCCATTATACTGACTCTTTTATAACGTCAATTGTTAATCTCTGTCTCCTCTCACAGAATATGAGTATCATGAAGGAGAGAGATTTGATACTAATATATCTCTAGAACCTAAACTATTTCATGGCACATAGGAAATACCCAATAAATATTGGTTGAATGAATAAAAATAATGACTGACAGATATTAATAAAAAAAGGTCCTGTCTTAGTCTGCTCAGACTGCTCTAACAAAATACCACAGACAAAATACCAGACATCTATTTCTCACAATGGGCGGCAGGGATGTGTATGATCCAGGTGCTGACAGGTACACTGTCTGATGAGAGCCCTCTCCTGACTTGCAGACAGCTGTTGTTCTGTTGTGTCCTCGCATGGTGGAGATCTCTCTCTCTCTCTCTCTCTCTCTCTCTCTCTCTCTCTCCCTCTTCTTATAAAACCACCAATCCTGTTATATTAGGGCCCACCCCTTTTGACCTTATTTAATCTTAATTACCTTCTAAAGCCCTATCTCCTAATATAGTCACATTGAGATTAGAGCTTTGACATTTGAATGTAGAGGGACACACAATTCAATCCATAGCAGTAAGCAAGAAATAAACATTGACAGTGTGCTTTTTTATACATTTGGGAATCTGTTTACAACCCAGTTATCCCACCCTGATTAACACAAGGGGATCTGACAAAGGAGAATAGTGCTGAGAGAGCCAGACACCAGGCCTCTCCAGAGGGCAACCAACCTCTCCCACCAGGAACAGAAGACAGCTGCTGTCTTCAAGTGGTTGGTAAAAATTATTGGTAAAGGTTCAGAGATCTACTGGAACATGTAGAAAAGAATTAGGGGTAGACACATGGGAAGCTAAGCGAAGGCAGTTTCAATTCCAGGAAAAACAAAATGTTATATGAAGAGGAAATATTCCTAACATGCAACTTGGGTTGAACAGTGAGTATTCACTGGTCATAGTCATATAAGTGACTGCTGACTTAGCCAAAAGTTAAAACAAGGCTATGAAGAGGACCAAAGTTTTTCCACCCCAAAATATGCCATTTGCTATATTGATTTCAAGCTGGTTATTAAGAAACAAAAGATTTAAAAGAATCGTTGACCCTTCCTCCTAACATGACTACAAGAATTCAGATAGAAAAACCTGCTTAAAGGAAGGGAGCATCACTCAGCATCACAGTATAACCTAAATGTGGCAGACGGGTGAAGTCTATCTAATCTGGGTTCCCTCTGTGTTCCATTGCTTCTGGGTGGCCCAGGTAATAATTTGTTTACCACCTGTTTGCTCCTTCTCATCTACCTGTAAATTGTCTTCTTTCCCTTTAAAATCCCTGACCTGTGCCCCCTCTCCTTGTCCAGGATGGCTTATAAGCATCAACTGCCCAATGCCTCCTTGGGTCTCATATTCTTACTAGTGACCCAGTGCATGAAATTCGTGCACATTAAAAGGGAATTAATTAGAGGAAATATTTTAATGTTGCTATTTGCCCTTTCTCTATAATAGAAGTGTCAGAGATGAAAGAAAATTAGTAAAATGTATATGAAAATCTTCCTCCTGTCAGAGTCTGGGACATATCACGGGAACCAGAGTCAAGTCCCCGCCGACCCACGTGCACCTCGAAATCACACGAGACCCAGACCCGGCTGGCCCCACCCTCGTCAAGCCCCACCAGGTGGGGGTGTGGCCTCAGGTCGCCTGGCCCAGCGCTGGGGCGGGGGCGGGGGACATGGCCTGAGGTCCCCAGGCCCAGGCTGGGGGGTGCACTTTGAGGTCCCCTGGCTCAAGCCAGGGGGTGTGGCCTGAGGTCCCCTGTCAAGCCCCACCAGGCGGGGGGGGGGTGCACCCTGAGGTCCTCTGTCAAGCCCCACTAGGCTGACGGCAAGGCCTAAGGTTCCCTATCAAGCCTCGCCAGATGGGGGACATGGCCTCAGGTCCCCTGGTCCAGTGCCAGGGTGGGGAGCACGGCCTGAGGTCCCCTGTCAAGCCCCACCAGGCGGGGGGCGCAGCCTCAGGTCCTTGCTGATTGCTTGTTAAGACTCGTTATGGAGGCCCCAGTGAGGTCGGGACGGCCCCGGTCAGGTTGGGACTGCTCCAGTGAGGTTGGGACAGATAATGGGGACCAGTATAGACTGATGAACAGGGGTAGATGCAGAGGCAGAGCAATTGAACAGACTGTCACAAACTACAGTGGGAAGCCTGGGGAGGGTTTGGGGGGGGAAAGGAAGAGAGAGGGAGAGAGAGAGAAACATCAATGATGAGAGAGAATTACTGATCATCTGCTTCCTGCATGCCCACACTGGGGTTCTAGCCCACAACCCAGGCATGTGCCCTGCCCGGGAATCAAACTGTGACCTCCTGGTTCATAGGTCGACACTCAACCATTGAGCCACGCCAGCTGGGCTATATAAGTTCTCTTATTTAAAGTTCCCTCTAAGCCCTCTGGGGGGAAATATATATAATGCCAAAAAAAAAAAAAAGACTGGTTATGGGAACTCGGCCTCCTCTGTGGGCACAGCCATCTTGACTGTTACTGCATGACAGTCAATTTGCATATTCCCTCTTTATTAGATAAGATGGAACCCCTGAATATACATCTATAATACATTTGGGGCATTTACCCTTGTTGCTGTCTCTGCTAACTGGATTATTAGCTCAGCCAGAAGAACTTAGAAAGGTGAGAAGAAATATTATTTTTGGCCCCCACAGTTATATTCAGAGGATGAAGAAGGAAGGGGAAATGGTGTGTGTGTGTGTGTGTGTGTGTATGTATGTGTGTGTGTGAATCCATGTGTTTGTGTGATGATATAGTTTAAATTTTATAATAGGGGGTGCATAGAAAATGTTTAAATTTTATCAAGAAATAGCGGTATAATTTTATAATTAAAAAATATGTAAATAATCACTAGTGGACAGTATTAAAGTTGAAAGTGGTTTCCCCTGGGAGTGGGGTAGGGGAGCAGGATTGTAAACTGGGTAGGGGAGTGTTAGTTTTTACTAAAGCCTCTTAGTACTAGTCAAACATTTAAACATTATTTGCATATATTAGATAAAAGTCAGCTACACATTATACCTTATTTAAATATATAGGGTGTCCCCCAAAAATGTATGCACACACTTTCAATAATTATAAAGGCAGTGCTTATTAAAATACATTTTAGTTTCTAAATTGAGCTCTCAGCTGTTAAAGTGTGTGTATATTTTGGGGGGACATCCTGTATTGTACCGGAGATGAAAAAGAGGAGATAGGAAATGTGGACAGCTCTTTCAGGAAATCTTTGCCTGCATGGAGGGGGCAGCAGCCCAAACATTCAATGGTGAACTTCAATATTTTTAAAAATTAAAGTAATAATACCTAGTTAGCAAATAAAATAGTGCTGGGTTTATAATGCAAAACAATAACAACAACAGAATTTTCTGCCCCGCCCTTTCCAACTCATAGCTTTCCATTCACGGATAAACACTTAAAGGTATGGCTTCTCCCCCACAGTACAGGTGAGCACCGTTTCCTGCTCTGAGAGAGGAAGGCACATTCAGGGTTCTGCAAAGGGAGAGGGGTGCTGCACTGCCTTGAGAGCTGGCCATCAGATGGGCACAGTGCTCTGCCCAGGTCTTACCCCCTGCAGCTCTTTCAGAGGCAGGACTGCCTAGAGGGGAAGCTAGGGAGGCACAGTTAGGGCATTTCTGTGGCCCTGCTCTGCAGAAACCTATGATCTCTCAGAATCCCAGAGTCCTCACTGTGCTTAGAAAAATGCTTGTGCAACCAGTTGTGTTGCTTGCACAGCTTAAAGCTGCGAGGCCTGAATTCAACTAGGGGAGTAAAGAGAGCGGTTTCCTATCTCTGCACTCCTTGGGAAGGGAAGGTGAGAAGAGAGTCACAAAAGCTTTCTGTTATCTTTGTCCAGACCCTGCGTCACCATAATTATAAAGAAGTAAGCAATAGTTCTTGTGGTCACACCTCTACTAAGAGTTCTGTAGGTAGGGATGCATTTTATTGCACTCAAGTGCATATAACAATAGTGATATATTATAAACATACTTTGAAAGTCAGCATATAGTGTTTACTTTCTGAACATTAATGAAACAACCATATTAGTATAGAAAAACAACTAAAACTATGAATAATCTCAAAGCAAACATAAAAGAAGCCCCTAAGGAAAATGACTTAGCTGGCTTGCAGATCATTATTTAATGATTTTTAAAGATTACATTTTAAATTATGTGGTAACCTACCTTCTTTTCCCAGCATATGTAAGAGAATGACAGATCTGCCAAGTTTGATGTAATATAACCCATTATAAATACTACTGAACTCGAATGCTGTAGGCAGAGCTAGTGCACTAACTTGGGGCGAATCATCCAATCATCTCCAGAGGGATATTTCCTAAGTGTTCGCCATCAGGGACCTAACTCCCTGAAGTTTTCCATGTTACTGGCCGTCGTGGTACTGAAATGCTGACAGGAGAGTCAAGCCACCACATCTTTTAGCTGTGTCACGTGGTTACAGCAGCCTAGAAGGGGAAACTCCTGTGCCTTCAGGGACCAGACAGGTAAGTAAAATGGGAGTGATGGTGGGACCCCAGAGTGCATGGGCTGAATTAAAGTTACACTTTTGTGTGCACATGTGCATGTACACACCAGCCACACTGTTCTGGCCAGATAAGAGTCCACTGGGCACATCCTCCCTAGGGGCAACCAGTTTGTGATCTCTGCTTAGCTGCAGGGATAGTATCCCTATACAAACTCTAGGATCATAACCGACCTCTAGATTCTCTAGGGTTTCTGGCCCCATCCTGGAGCAGAATGAATTTAGGCCCAAAGTAGTTAATTCGAAATGATTTCCTGAAGTTCCATCTATCCTTCAAGGCCTGCTCCAACCCCAACGCCTCCAAAAACCATTTCTTTCTCCCTCGGTGACTGAGCCTTACCTTCTGTTGACCTTGCTCTGTTACAGCAATCCCACATTGCAAAGGGAATGTGTCAGCTTCAGCTCCTGGATCCCAGGGCCCAGCCTCACCTATGCATAGCTATATAATCCCATAAAATCTAAGTAAGAAATTTATGAGTATTTGATTGGCATATAGAAATTATTAAAAAATCCTAGAACTACATTCAAACAAGAGTATCTCCCACCCAAAGTATTCTCTTCATGTTTCCCAAACTGGTGTTCCTTTGAACACCGGTCCCAAGAGATGCTCAAATGCTGCACTTCATCTCCTAGATCAGTGGTTCTCAACCTGGGCTGCACATTAGAATCACCTGGGAATCTTTTTAAAATCCTGATTTCTGGGCCTCATCCTCCGGAAATTCTGTTTCTTTGTTATGGGGTGGGGCCACACCATTAGTAACAAAGAAACAGAATTTCCGGAGGATGAGGCCCAGAAATCAGGATTTTAAAAAGATTCCCAGGTGATTTTAATGTGCAGCCAAGGTTGAGAACCACTATCCTAGAGACACAGGGCACCTTGGAATTGTAAAGGCCCTGAAAAGATCAGGAAAGATTAAAGAAAGATTTACTTTCTTTTACCTAGAGTTCTCTTCACACATTAGACCATGGCCCTACATTAATTAAGCAATTATCACATTGTAGTGTTAAACTACCAAATACATATAACCTAGTCAAAGACTTCAATAAATACCCAAAAGTGACTTGCATAGTAGTAATGTAGTTCGACTTGCTGGTTGGAAAAATGTCCCCACATAATCTGTACAGCATACATTCTTAAATACATTGAAGTGTCCACTGTACTATAGTGCTGCTGAGTTCTAACTCCGCTTTAAATGATTCATCCTAAGTTATAAGTCTCAGGGTAGAGTGTTTTTCCTCATCACTAGCTAACATCTCATTCAGCTGTGTCTCAACCTGAGCGAAACAACTGACAGGAGAAGGACATCAACTTTCTAGTTACCTCTGTGAAAAGAATCGCATCGCATCGCAGTTGCTGTGGGGATGTTTACACAGGTGGGTGTGTTTATATCCTTATTGATTTCTCACAGACCGTTTAAAAATAGGAGCCATAAATTATGTATGGCCAAGACCTATTAGGAACTGCAAGGGAACCACACTTAGAGCAAATGGCCCAAGAACTGTAAAGTCAGCGGGCTTAGAGCAAGAATTTCTAACAATCATTTATTTGTAACTGCTAGTAGTCATGTTCATGGCCTAATGGTGTCTCTGGCGTGGCTACAGCACAGGTCAGATGCCAGCTGTGGAGAGGGCACACGTGACCGGGTGCTTGCCTAGCACAGGGGTTATTATCACACGTGGCCCCAGGACTATGCTCATCTCCACGGATGATGCCCACAGAGGGCCACCGAGTTCCTCCCTGAAGCTACGTCCTTCATAACCGAGCAGCATTCTCCTCGTGTCATGCTATGGGCAGAAATTACAGAAGAGTGTGAGGGGCTGCATGTGTTCTGTATCAGGGCCAGTGATGCTACTAGTCTGCAGATGTTTCAGCAATGGTCCGCCCCACAGCTGCCTCAGGAGGGCTTGAGGCAACAGCTGTACCGCCACAAGGTAGTGGCAAGCACATTAAACTCTCCTAGTTAGAGAACTCCATAGATAAAGGATTAGACTTAGCACTTACATAATGTGGTCTCCTTGGAGTTCAGGCTGACCAACACGTGACAATCCAACAGTTACCCAGTTATCGGTAGGAGTGACTTCATATCTTCTAACTGCAAGCGGAAGTTGATGTCTAGAAAAAAAAACTAGGGAAAGTAGGCAATCTATGTGGAGAACAAACAGCTTCTGGCTATTGTGCACAGGGACTTTGTGGCCACCTGTACCTAGCCTTCTCCTGGGAGAACCAGGCAGAGAAGGAGCTAGTTGTTCTTCTGAAGGATGGTTGAGCGACCAGGGCTGGTTAGCAATCTCTGCACATGAGCCAGCTTGGGGACAATTAAAAGGCACATCCTGGTTCTTTTCAAAAGCTTCACCCTTGGGCAGGGACCTAGAATCTGGAAAATGGCTGGCCAGTGTTCTGAGACCTTTCCTCCTGGCAAGCAATGTGGAAGTAAAGTTTGTTTTTGCAACTAATATTTATTTACTGGGTGTGTGCTACATGCTAGTTGTCAGGACTACCATGGTGAGAGACCCCGACTACCTTGATGGAGTTTGGCATTAGCCTAGTGAGGGGAAAACAACTTTAAAACCAAGTCACAAAAAATAAATATGCATTTTTCAAATAATGATATAAAAAAGAAATACAGGATAATTTGAGACATTGTAAATGATATTCAGCTGAGAGCTAAAGGCTGGAGTCAGGGGGAGGGAGGGAGAGAGAGAACAGCGTGTGTGTGTGTATGTGTGAGAGTGGGAGATGAGTGCTGGGGAGATGGGAAATATCCTGAGCTGAAGGAAGAGCAAAGGTCTTCTGGGGGTGTAGG
>NW_005364596.1:3342772-3356492 GCF_000412655.1 Myotis brandtii
CTTTCACAGGGGTCGCCTAAGACCATCGGAAAACACATATATAATTACATATTGTTTTTGTGATTAATCACTATGCTTTAATTATGTTCAATTTGTAACAATGAAATTGGGGGTCACCACAACATGAGGAACTGTATTAAAGGGTCGCAGCATTAGGAAGGTTGAGAACCACTGCTCTAATGCCATGATCACATGTGCAAACATCCATGAAGGCAGAGCCAGTGGACAGAGAGGGTCCCTGCTGAAAAGAGAATCTGGAGGCAACTGTTCACCCAACCTCCTGCCCTAACAGAACATCTTGTAAACTGCTCCCTACTATAGGTCAGCTCAAGAAATAGGAGGGGACTTCAAATACCTCACTCACTGGACCCTTATCCTAAACTGAATTTTTTTTCTCTCAATGATTTTTAGAAAACAGTCACCAAAAAATATGAAGCTGCAAAATCTTTAATGTTCCAAAGAACGCCTGTTGCACTGCCCACATGTGCAAAGCCTGGGCTAGGGTTTTAAAAAATTAAAATCCTAATAATAATCCCAAGGAAAATGTGCCTTATAAGGTGCTTTTTGGAAGTACGTAATTCAACATGTTTTGTATGTTACCTGAGAAGTGATTCATTTTTCTTTTCTATTTGGTGTGTGTGGAAGCACATGTGCAATTATGTGTTAAAACCTACAACTCCAATGAACCAGGGGAAACTTTAGAGATTAGTAGAAGAAAGAGCTACCATTTCAAGTTATGTTTTTATGAGTTTAACCATCAAATATTTAAAAAGGGTGTTGGGTAAAAGCATTATTTATAGACTACCAGATGGATTATATGACCTACTGTTTGCAGATGTATTAAGTCAGGAGAATAATACATTCTTGGCTTTAAGTAAATACTACAGATCACAACCATGACTGCTACGGAATGAATCTGAATGGGCTCAAGAGGCAAGGACTAATTGTTTCAGGACATTTGAGAATGAGAACAAAAATGTTCTAGAAAAAGCACAGTATGTATGAACTCCACATACTGCTCAATATGATCCACAGCCTCCTGTCGTAAGGCAGTAAATCTGAAATAATACTTTGCTGTTATGTCCTTTACTTCATAGAACAATAACTCCCCTCTGTCTCATTTGCGTAATCTTAAGAAAAGTGGGAAAATGATACAGCAATAACCTACTTGACAGTTAGAAGTATGTTTATGAAAAAATGATTCTAAAGTCATTGGCAGATGGGGGCTAAATCCGTAGAACTGAACGATCTGAGGGTTGAACAAATATTTCTCAATTTCTATTTGCCACAGGATTGTGAAGTTGGCCTCTAGAGAGCATAGCCAGACCTTTATCTCCATAGTCTTAGACCATGGAGAATGGATGTAGCCAGCTAGACTAGACAGTTTAAACATAAGATGTTATATAAACCAAACCACTATAGACTCAGTGTTACATAAATAGTATTACTATTTTTGTTGTTGGTGATGGTTGTTAATCCTCACCTGAGGATATTTTTCCCATTGATTTTTAGAGAGAGTGGAGGGTGGGGAATAGAGACAGAGAGAAAAACATCAATATGAGAGAGAAACATGGATCAGTTGCTTCCCACACCCGCCTTGACAGGGAATCTAACCTGTGACCCTTTGATTTTTGGGCCAATGCTCTAACCACTGAACCACCAGCCAGGGCAATACTTCATTACTATCACTATTATAGTACTAATTCTTGATTGCCTATTGAGGCCAATTTTATTTTATTTTATTTTATTTTTAAATTTTTGTTTACTGAGAGAGGAGAGAGAAAGAGAGAGAGAGAGAGAGAGATTTGTTGTTCCACTTATACATTCATTGGTTGTTTCTTATATATGCCCCGATTGGGGATTGAACCTGCAACTATTGAGATGACACTCTAACCAACTGAGCTACCCAGCCAGGGCTTGGGTCCCATTTTAAAAATCCAGGTGATTCCATCCTAGAGTACAAGGGAAAGGGGCACTTCACAGCTGTGAAATGGCATGCCCCTACCAGCTGCCTTTATTCAGTAGTTCTCAACCTTCTGGCCCTTTAAATATAGTTCCTCATGTTGTGACCCAACCATAAAAGTATTTTCGTTGCTACTTCATAACTGTAATGTTGCTACTGTTATGAATTGTAATGTAAATATCTATATCTGATATGCAGGATGGTCTTAGGCGACCCCTGTGAAAGGGTCATTCGACAGCCAAAGGGGTCGCGACCCATAGGTTGAGAACCGCTGCTTTATCTGAATACCCTTCAGGGGACAGACACAGTGAAAACTGGAGAAAAGGATGTTGACTTGCAATTGTTTCTTTGGATACTTTGGCAGAGGAACAAACTCACTGCCAAAAAATGTCCTAAGTTCTTTCAGTGAAACAATAACAAACCCTTTTGCTATAAACCACGATTATTTTCAGGTACTTAATACTTTTTTATTTGCTGAAAGGGTAAGCTTCATTAACAAATGCTTTTTTTGTATTAAATTTATATCCTGAAGCATAAGAACATAAACTCTATCTGCTAACTGTGGGAATTAACTTCGATTTTACAGTACTTAAAAGGATTTAAAAATTTTTAAAAACTTTAGATAAAGCATAATAATGTGATTTCTAGTCTACTGATTAATTTCAGTACTTGAGATTATGTTTCATGCAAAGCTCTATGCTTGGACTTTGGATTGTAGATTTTCTATGCCCCATACTTCTACATCATCCAGTTCTCTGGAGGTCATTTCATAGATTGCTAGACTCTATTAGAAGGAGAAAAGTTAATTCATTCTTTTATTTCAGGAGTTCTAAGAATTGAGGAGATAAGAGAAAACTGAAAAATAGGTTTATTTTGTTTTACTATCTCAGTAGTTTTAGCCCACACTTCTTTTTCCCCTTCATTCTCAATATTATTTTTGCACAACTTTTGCAGTTTGCACTAAGCAATAAAGTAATAAAAGTGTAAAGATATGGTCCGCGTGTGCCAGGGAGTGTCATAAAGCAATTAGTAAGAACAACTGGGACTTGGCAGAGCCTTCAAATGAGATTTGCCTCAGCCATACTTTAATGAGCAAACTGGTCTCAGTGGTTTATGTAATACTCTTGGGTTTTCACACTACTGAACAGGTCTATCTTCGGCCTGTAATTTACTTCTGGGACTCCAAAGTGGGTTGAGTTGCACTTTGGATAAAATAGCTGTGTTAATAATAGGTAAGGTGGAGACTGCTAGCTGTTTACCAAATTCGGTTTCATCTTTCTTCTAAATTATAACGTTGTAGGTGGGCCCATGGCTTACAAGCTGGGAGTGCCATTTTCAAACTCCTTACAGTTAGATACGGCTAGGTTTCTAAGCTCTCCTTAATAGAGTATAAATGGAAGTGATGTGTGCCATTTCCAGGTTCAGACCCTGAAACACTACCTGTACACTCCTTTGTGCTCTTTCCAACCTCAGGGTGCTAAACATGGACCATCCTGAGACCAAGTCTCAACCATGCAGATAAGAAAAACACCCTAGACAGTAGAGGAGAAACAAGATTCATTCATTCTTGCAACTAATATTTACTGAGAATCCACTCCATGCCAGCATCATTCTAAATGCTGGGGATACACCAGTGAATAGAGAGACCCAAATCCCTGCCCTTCTTGAGTGCATATGGGCGATAACAATGGTAAATAAATATAATGTATAGTTTGTTAGAAATAATAAATGCTAAGGACAAAAATAAGGCCAGAAGGGAGATTGGAAATGTTGATTGGGTCTTATGCCATTATAGGAAACTAAATGAGACCAAATACTGGTCTAGACAAAATAATAGAATGAGGAACTGTTGTATTCTGGGTGTATGTTGGAAGTGGAGAGCCAAGAGGATTTGCTGAGAGACTGGATATGGGGGGTGACAGAGAATAAAAAAGAGTCAAGAAAAACACCAAGATTTTGGCTTGAGGAACTTGAAATGGGGTTGCTGTTAATTTATATTGGGAAGTCTGTAGGGGAGTTTGGAGGGAAATATCTGTAACTCAGTTTTGGACACAGTTGTAATAACCATTACATTTCAACTGAAGTGTTAAATGACCAGTAAAAATATGTGTCTGAAGGTCAGAAAAGGAATCCAGATTAAGAGAATTCATTTATAAGTCATCAATGTGGACGTTATTTAACACCGTAAGAATGGTTGAGATCACCTAGAGAGTGAGTGACGCAGAGAAAAGAAACAATCCAAGGACTAAACCCTGCCCCCTGTTAGAAGTGATATAGATGAGGGAGAACTAGCCCTCCCCAAACTGAGGAGTGGCAAAAAGGACAGGAGATATACCAGTTGTGATGTTTTGAAAGACAAATGAAGTAAGTTAGAAAAATGGAGAGTACATGGATCCCTGAATATGAGAGTATGTGGAGCAGAGCAACCCATTTATTCACCCTACTAGAGGCCCAGTGCACAAAAATTTGTGCAACAAAATAATAGAATGAGGAACTGTTGTATTCTGGGTGTATGTTGGAAGTGGAGAGCCAAGAGGATTTGCTGAGAGACTGGATATGGGGGGTGACAGAGAATAAAAAAGAGTCAAGAAAAACACCAAGATTTTGGCTTGAGGAACTTGAAATGGGGTTGCTGTTAATTTATATTGGGAAGTCTGTAGGGGAGTTTGGAGGGAAATATCTGTAACTCAGTTTTGGACACAGTTGTAATAACCATTACATTTCAACTGAAGTGTTAAATGACCAGTAAAAATATGTGTCTGAAGGTCAGAAAAGGAACCCAGATTAAGAGAATTCATTTATAAGTCATCAATGTGGACGTTATTTAACACCGTAAGAATGGTTGAGATCACCTAGAGAGTGAGTGACGCAGAGAAAAGAAACAATTCAAGGACTAAACCCTGCCCCCTGTTAGAAGTGATATAGATGAGGGAGAACTAGCCCTCCCCAAACTAAGGAGTGGCAAAAAGGACAGGAGATATACCAGGTGTGATGTTTTGAAAGACAAATGAAGTTAGAAAAATGGAGAGTATGTGGATCCCTGAATATGAGAGTATGTGGAGCAGAGCAACCCATTTATTCACCCTATGGGATTTGTTAAATGAGAGAAAAATAGACTTCATTATTTTTAATTCACTGAAGTGTTGTTTCTTTAAAGCAAAATTTAAACTTTTACCCTAATATCAGGTAAATAGCAAATAGTACCAGCATATAAATCTTCAACAACAACAAAATTAACATTTATAAAAAATTCTCAAATATTAACTTAGAAATGTGATGTGTGTGTGTTCACACATGCAAGTGTATGTACATGCTCACATGTATGTGTTAAGAAGAGTTTGGATATTTTTTAATAAGTATGTTTATATTGATTTGAGAGAGAGAGGAATGATAGAGAGATAGAAACCGATGAGAGAGAAATATCATCCATCAACTGCCTTCTGCACGCCCTCTACTGGGGATCAAGCCCACAACCCTGCCTGGGAATCAAACTGGTGGCTTCATGGATTGATGCTCAGGCACTAAGACACACCAGCTGGGTGAGTTTGAATATTTTAATAATTTAAAAACACACACACATAATTTGGAGTTGACTCTATTACCACTTTTTTGGTCATAGCCTTAGAGGACTTATTTCTGGGTAAATAGAGTCTACTTATATATACCTAATAAACACTTCCAGCTTTATTTTCTTGAGAACTATCCAAAGTGGACATTGAGATAGTAAGAAATAACTTATTTGAAGAGTCCTTTTTTGTGATCTTTGACCTTAGTCTTTCTATGGTTTTGTTATATTAATTCTCTTGGCTTTTAAGGGCCAAGAGGTCTACCTCCTCAACCAAGTTCTACTAATAGTTCTGCTTGAAGGAAATGAACATAGAAAGATAAACTCATATTGATGCTCATGAATTTGTTATGTACTAGCTTTCACATTTTGTTTCTGTGAGTAGGTATTTTACAAGGGAATATATTCACAAACCAATGACTAAATATTACATGAGGAAACCTTTCTAAGATTTATATTTGCTGTTATGCCTTTCCTCCCACATCCTGTTATCATCTTTTAGCCTATAGACTATGAGGATCTTTGCCACTATTTTATAGCAGTGTTGATTCTGTACCGCTATAATCTTCTCTTTTGCCAAATAATTTCTAGCATGGTTTAAGTGTTGTTGTTTATTTTATTGATTGATTGATTGATTGATTGATTGCAGGATATAAATGCTATAAAATGCTTCATTTAAAAAATGACAGAGAACTCAACAATAAAAAGAACAAAACCAAGTAAAGTTGCAAATGCAAAGCTGACTTCATCAAGTGTATAGTAGGCAAACCTTGAGTACCTATAATCTTCTCTTTTGCCAAATAATTTCTAGCATAGTTTAAGTGTTGTTGTTTATTTTATTTATCTATTGATTGATTGATTGCAGGATATAAATGCTATAAAATGCTTCCTTTAAAAAATGACAGAGAACTCAACAATAAAAAGAACAAAACCAAGTAAAGTTGCAAATGCAAAGCTGACTTCATCAAGTGTATAGTAGGCAAACCTTGAGTAGGGGCCACACACTTAGATCTGGCCCAAAGGGAAAGAGCCTCACCCAGAGAAATAAAGAGGAGAGTAAACATACTCTGAGTAGTAGATTGCCAAATTTCTTTAACCTTCTGCCCAGGAACTGCAACTCTCTAGAGTTTAAATGACATCATATATCATGAATCAGAAGACCTGGGTTCTAGTATCCGCTTAAACACACACCAGCTCTGCCTCTTAGGCTTTGGGGAAACACCAATATTAAGGGACTAAGCAAAACTGAAGGCCATGGCAATGGCCCATTCAGAATTCAGAAAAGTGTATCTATTCAGGTTTCCAAGATTGAGAAGTCAAAAGCATTTCTCAGAGCTCAGCTTGTGTAACCATAGATGTGAAAGTCAGGAGAAAAGACTAAGGGCAGTAGTTGAGTGTGGTCAAGAAGAAGGAGAGAACAGCCTAGGAGGGGGGTGCAAGGTGGAGGGGGGTCACTGGGCAAAAGGGGGACATCTGTAATACTTTTAACAATAAAGATACATTTCTTAAAAATGGAGAGAACATTCCAGTAGAATTGTCTAGAATAGCTGTTTGCCAGTGACCCTTGTGGAAATGTGAAAGTCAGGAGAAGAGACCAAGGGCAGTAGTTGAGTGTGGTCAAGAAGATGGAGAGAACAGCCTAGGGAGGGGAGTGCAGGGTGGAGGGTCACTGGGGAAAAGGGGGACATCTGTAATACTTTTAACAATAAGGATACATTTCTTAAAAATGGAGAGAACATTCCAGTAGAATTGTCTAGAATAGCTGTTTGCCAGTGACCCTTGTGGACCAGCAGTGGGATGATCCTTGGGTGGGTATACGCTCTCCATGGAGACAATAAACCTTTCCCACTTACATTGATTCTTCGTTCACTTGTACATTTACTCCTTCACTCATTCAACAAACACTTCGATGTGAAAGACACAGAACGAGGCAGTGGACATAAAATGGTAAGCAGGATAGACATGATTTCATCTTAGCCTCGTGGAATTACAATCTAGTAGAGACCACTGATTTTAATCAATGAATACACTTAAAAATGTTTTACGTTTTCCAAATCATTCTGTGTACTGGGGCTGAGAACCATTTATGCAGGTCAATTTGTTTTTTGAAATTTCTTTTAACTTGACCTGATGACATTTTTTTTCCCATTTTGCAGTCATTATATAAATATCTAATATCCTCGGCTTCCTATAAGACTTAATATAGGCATTTGCCAATCTTTTATAAGCACACCCCTCTCAAAATAAGCTTCTCTCCCTTTTCTTTCTTTCCTTATTTATTTATTTATTTATTTATTTATTTATTTATTTTTGGCTCTAGTTAATTTATTATTGATAATTTTCGAATCTGAAAGGTTTGATGAGACTTCACAATCAGAATAATGCAATTGCTGATAAAATCTGGTTGTTTCTTAGGCATGCAAAACAGGATAGTAAAACCATTAAAAAATTTAGACAAAATGTTTCTAAGGCTAATAATTAAGCCTATTTCCAAAGAAGTTACTGAATATTAGATCTGATTTATAAAAAGTAAGTGGACATACTTTTTATTTTTTTAATTTTTTTTCTTTTCTTTCCTTTTTTTAATTCAACATGAAAGAGATAGAGATTTTGAAGGTAATGGAGTTTTGCTCTTTTAGCCTTTGTTCTACCCACTTGGTTTATTATAACCTTACACTTTGGTCACTAGTACGGAAATCAGCTCTAGAAATGGTAGTTGGCAAGTACATGTACAATGCATAGTTAGTGAGTGGCCTCTCTTACAAATGCTATTTGGAATCCAACAAATAGTGGCTTTGGACTTGAAAAATTCAATGAAAGAGTAGAGTGAAGTTTTAAAAGCTATTTAAAGTTCAAGGAGTCTCTGCCTTCAAAGGCAAAGCAAAGTTAAATTAGGGGTTTAGAATCATAGTTCTGAGTGTGATGTTTTCAAAAAAACATACTTTTGTAACTAGTTTAGGGTATAGTTTTGCCTAAGATTATATACACTACCATCTAATCTTTTTTCTTCCATAATCCTAGCCTGTTTTTTTTCCCTTTAACTCCTGGGTAAGAGCTACCATAATTAAAGACATTTTTGGTATTCTTTTGTAGTAAAACACTGTATTCGTTCCATGTAAATAAACAGCCACAAAAATTATGATCATACTTGTTAGATAAATACATGGATAATTAGAGTGGTTTCAAAATGAACCATCCCACACAAGAACATAAACAAGAAAATGTTTATTTAGTGAATAAAAATATTCTATCAGCAGAACACAGAATTTTGAGACAATATTTGAAAAATATTTTTAGAAAATATTTGTTCCATAGGAATTCACATTACTGGAATATCATGAAAAATATCTCACTTCAAAGTATAAACAAATACCTTTGTAATAAGTTTCTCAGATACAAAATCAAAAGAAAAATTGACTGTTTAACTAAGGGAAAATCAAGTCAGCCAAACTAGATTATTTAGAACACCCAAATTTATTTTAATTGGATTTAGTTAAGTTAGCAAAATAATTACCAGTTTTAAATTTATTTTTATATTGTATTACATTATTATCATTCTTTTTTATTACTATGTATAATTATAAATTTACTATCCAGTAAATAATCTATTCCAAAATTTAAAAGTATATCTTAAATGAAATAGTCTTGTTTCTTGTTAAAATTATAAAACTTTTCAATTAACAAATTAAACTATCTAATTATTTGGCCAATACTTATCCATGGAAATGCTTTGAGGTAAACAAATCGAGAAGCTAAACTTTGAATTCATTTGCGTACATGAATTTATGCTTCATTCTATGTTTTTCCTCATACTTTCAATGTTTGTGTGAACTAAATGAACTAAATGCTTTACAATTTTGGGGAAGTTAACCAGAAGCATGTCTGTAATGTATTCAAACTGTTGTGATTGTACATATATATCAAAAGTACTAAATAAGTAGATTTAGAAAAAGAACAATCACATTACCTGTGAAATTAATAGGCGAGTTCTGCCATGGCATATTATTATTGGTTTTCTATTTCTGACTGTAAATTTTCAGTTTTATTCCTTTCCTTTTATTTCCTTAGCTTATCCCCTCTCCCCCTTCTTCCCTTCTTTCCCTTCCTCCCTCCTTCCCTTCTCTTCCCTTCCTTTCCCTTCCCTTCCCTTCCCTTCCCTTGCCTTCCCTCCCTCCCTCTCTTCTTTCATAAAACATGTCATGAGTCCATGCTACACACTGAAGAGTGTGCTAGGTCTGGGGACATGAGCAAGACAGACCTAATCCCTGCTTAAAGGCAAGTTTATATTCTAAGTTGGAAGATTTAGATGGGAAATTACAATAGCATGAAATAGTAATAACAATAATTAGCAAATGTTTACTATGCAGTTCTAAACATTTTACTTGTATTTTCTAATTAATCTTACTAACAATAACCCTGTGAAGCTAGTAGTATTGCTTCTCCTGTTTTATTGAAGGTATAATTGAGGCCCTGAGAAAGTTAAATAACTTGGCCTGGTGCAGAGTAGTAAGTGGTGGGAAGTGCAATTTAAATTCAGGAAGTCTGACTCCAGAACCTGTAGTCTCAACCACTAGACTGTCCCACATACTAGAGAAATTCTTTAATTGAAGAGTAGGGAGGAAATTAAACCGTTTGGTTGGTTTATTTTGACCATAAAAATAAGACAAAAAATTTTCTGTGCTCTTTATATAAATATAATTTTAACCTAGCTGAGCAGTGGTCTTTTCATCTTGATTATGTGGTTACTATGGGTTGTTTTACTAAGGTTTAGTTCACACACTTATCTTTTTATATATGGTATCCAGTTTGGGTTGAAAATATGCTCCAAATTTTGACTGCAGAACTGGAAGGTGGCTTGCCTGAAAACTAGATTGATCAACTACACCTTCTGAACAAATGGCTTTTCAAATGGGTTTGGCAAAGGATGTGTGTATAGTGAAGATAAATGTCATGTCTAAGCATTGGCCGTGTGTTCCCTTGGGAAAGATAGTTAATATTGCACAACTAGCATTTCCCACTCCAACTTGAGATAAATAAGAGAATCTTTCAGTTTGGGAACTGATGTGCTATCTATAGCAATAGCCTTATCCAGTAGCTCATATTTCAGATGCTAAAGATAGATGCTTTACTGTGTGTGTGTGTGTGTGTGTGTGTGTGTGTGTGTGTGTGTGTGTGTGTTATAGACGTATCAGATGGTTTTCTAAGTTTTTTCACATATACTAGATAGACATATCAGATGGTTTTCTAAGTTTTTTCACATATACTAGTAAATGTGTCAAAACCCTAGAGGGAAAAAAAATATTTGTACATTTTGTATACTATCCTTTATCAGATGTGCCTTTTGCAAACATTTTCTCCCAATATGTTGTCTTCTCATTTTCTTTTCATTGCCTTTCACAGAGCACACATTTTTAATTTTCGTGACATCCAGCTTATCCTTCACTTCTTTCATAGATGGTATCTTTGGTGTTGTGTCTAGAAAGTCATCTCCAGACCCAGGGTCAATTAGGTTTTTTCCTAGCTTCTAGGAGTTTCATAGTTTTGCATTTTACATTTAAGTCTATGATGTATTTTTAGTTAATTTTGGTGAAGGGTATAAGGTCTGTGTCTGATTCATTTTTGCATGTGGATGACCAGTTGTCCAGCACCGTTTGTTAAAAATAGTACCTTTGCTCCATTGTCAAAGATCAGTTACCTTTATTGAACCATGGAATGTTCTTATGCACGAATATGGGATATCTCTTCATTTATTTAGTTACTAGAGGCTGATGCACGAAGTTTGTGCAAGGGGCTTGGCCCCCACCGCCACTGTGGCTGCCTCTGCTTTTTGGCCCCCACCGTAGCTTCATCCAGAAGGTCATCCGGAGGGACATCTAGAAGGATGTCTGGTCTAATTAGCATATTATGCTTTTATTATTATAGATTCTTTGATATCTTCTATCAGAGTTTTGTGTTTTTCCTTATATAGATCTTGTACATATTTTATTGATGTATATGTAGTGCACATTTTAGTTAATAAATACTAATATGTTTTTATTTAAAATTCCACTTGTTCATTGCTGTATATAGGAGAGCAACTGATTTTAGCAAATTAACTTTGTATCCTACAACCTTGTTATAACTGCTTACTAGTACAAGGATTTTTTTCTCCCCGATTCTTTCAGACCTTTTACATAGATAATCATGTCATTCCATCAATACCCTTGGAGGTGTCTGCTCTGGTAAATTGTGATTCTCTGTATCTGCCTGTCTGCCTCTCCAACTTTTGGTGCAGTGGTCTGCTCTGTGACTTCACTTCTCTGAAGAATCTAAGAACTATCAACTTTTCAGTTTGTTCAGCTTCTTACTTGCTGTTAGGACAGGGGTGTGACTTCTAGTCTCCTTACATATTGGACCAGAAATCTAGGTTTTGTCCCTATTATCTTTTTTTAAATGTATTGAATTTATTGGGGTGACATCCTATATAATAAAACCCTAATATGCAAATCGACCACACTGCAGAATGACTGGTCACTATGATGTGCACTGACCACCAGGGGTCAGATGCTCAACGCAGGAGCTGCTCCCTGGTGGTCAGTGCACTCCCACAGCAGGAGTGCCGCTCAGCCAGAAGCCGGGCTCATGCCTGGTGAGTGCAGTGGTGGTGGTAGGAGCCTCCGCTGCAGACGGGCAGTAAGGAGCGAGAGGTACTGGACTGCGAGAGCCCCGGACTGCGAGAGAGATGTCCATTTGCCTGCTTAGGCCCAATCCCCAGGGGAAGTGGGCCTAAACCAGCAGGCGGACATTGGACATCCCCCAAGGGGTCCTGGACTGCGAGAGGGTGCATGCCGGGCTGAAGGACCCCCGCCCCCCAGTGCATGATTTTCGTGCACCAAGCCTCTAGTTAGTTAATAAAATTACATGGGTTTCAGGTGTACAGTTCTAGACTATATCGTTTGTATATTGTACTGTGTTCACCAACCCGGGTCAAGTCATCTACCATCACCATTTATCCCTCCATATACCTTCTTCTCCCTCCCCTAACCCCCCTTTCCCTCTGGAAATCACCTTACTGTTGTCTGTGTCTATGAGTTTTGGGATTTTTGCTTAATCCCTTCATCTATTTCACCCAGCCTCCCAACCCTCCTCCCGTATGACAGCTATCATTCTATTCCCTGTATCTGAGTCTATTTCTATTTTGTTTGTTAATTTATTTTGCTCATTAGATTCCACATACAAGTGAAATTATGATACATGCCTTTCTCTGACTAGCTTATTTCACTTAGCAATATACTCTCCAGGTCCATCCATGCTGTCACAAAGGGTAAGGTTTCCTTATTTTGTTTATAGCTGAGTAATATTCCATTGTGTAAGTGTACCACAGCTTTTTTATCCACCCATATACTGATGGACACATGGGCTGCTTCCAAATTTGGGCTATTGTAATTAATGTTGCTATGACCATAGAGGTGCTTATATTCTTTCTGATTGGTGTTTTGGGATTCTTTGGATAAATTCCCAGAAATGGAATTGCTGGGCCATGAGGCAGTTCCTTTTTTAATTTTTTGAGGTAATTCCAGACTGCTTTCCACAGTGGCTGCACCAATCTGCATTCCCACCCTCAATGCCTATTATCTTTTAACTAGAGGCCTGGTACACAAAAATTTGTGCACTCAGGGGGGGAGGGGTCCTTCACCTCGGCCTGTGCCCTCTCACAGTCTGGGACCCCTCGGGGGATGTCCACTTGCCAGCGGGGAGCAGGCCTAAGCTGTAGTCGGACATCCTTAGCGCTGCTGAGGAGGCGGGAGAGGCTCCCACCACCACTGCTGTACTGGCAGCCTGCAGCCTGGCTTGTGGCTGAGCAGAGCTCCCCCTGTGGGAGCACACTGACCACCAGGGGGCAGCTCCTGCATTGAGCGTCTGCGCCCTGGTGGTCAGTGTGTGTCATAGTGACCAGTCATTCCCAGTCATTCTGCTGTTAGGGTCAATTTGCATATTACCCTTTTATTATATAGGATAGAGGCCTGGTGTATGGGTGGGGACCGACTGGTTTGCCTGAAGGGTGTTCCAGATCAGGGTGGGAGTCCTGCTGGGGTGCCTGGCCAGCCTGAGTGAGGGGCTGAGGGCTGTTTTCAGACTGGCCACAGCCCCTTCAGGGTGGGGGTCCCCGCCTGGAGTGCCTGGCCAGCCTGAGTGAGGGGCTGAGGACCGTT
>NW_005364596.1:3356640-3359225 GCF_000412655.1 Myotis brandtii
CCAGGGCTGGCCAGGGCAGGCAGGAAGCTTGGCTTCCTCCATCGCCGGGGGCAACCCAAGCCTCCTGCTCGCTCCAGCTCCGTGGCCACTGCCATCTTAGTTGGGTTAATTTGCATACTGGCTCCTGATTGGCTAGTGGGCATGGCTTGTGGGTGTAGCAGAGTGATGGTTAATTTGCATCTTTCTCTTTTATTAGTGTAGATAGTTGATTCTTTTTCATATTTCACTGTAGTGGGCTTCAGTTATAAAATGTCTCAAGTCAATGTCCTGTCAGTATGAAGCATCCATCTTATATAAAAACTGCTGTTTGAAATTTTAACCCTGATAGTATGGCTTATGTAAATGCTTGCTTGCTTAAATAATAAGGAAAATAAGACTACTCCCATTCCAGAGAGGCCGTAAACTATGCCCCAGACAGAGTTGTCAGTGCTGACACCAGGCCAGGCCTTGAGATATGGTCTCAAGGCCCCTTCCCAGCACACAGGCCTTCTTTCTCAGAAGGCCCGGAAGTCTCATTCCAAATTTGGGAGACAAAGGACTAGAAAAAGTATAAATAAAGAGAGTTTCCTCCATGTTGGGGGGTCCAGAATTTGAAAGACACATACTTCTCTGGGCCTGCACAGAATTGAATACTAAAATGTAACTCCCTTTCTCTAAGCGTGGCTTGTTTTTTTTCTGGTCTTCTGCAACAAGTAAAACGACACATTCTAATAAACTGCTGCCATTACTTACTAAATTCTTGCCTCTCCATTGTAAGAGTGATTTTTTAGTACAGACATGTATGCTGGTGAGACATACTTATATTCAACTGTAAGTACAAAATCACATTGTAAGGCCACACATTACTTTGAAGAATCTGCCACTTTGCCTTCTAATTTCTGTGAACTTTGAATTTATTATAAAATAAAATGTTTAACCAATAAGGTCAGATAAAGTTGTAATTATTCTGAAGTGACTGGAAATGAATGAAGCTTCTCTGTGTTTTTTCTCCTACCCCCCAGGGATAAAACAAAGGCAGCATTTTTATATTACTTGGTTATTTAGTAACCACAGATTTGATTATTTAGCAGCAAAGGAAACATGCTACTCAGAAATTCAATCTTCTTTTTAAAAAACATAAGGTAGGAGTTCAACACATGTTCATACAACCTTTTAAAACTAACTTATCTTTTTTAAATGCTTGCATAGATAATAGTAGAAAAATTGAAAAATTTTCAGAGTATCCAGTGTAAACTATGTTTTCCCCAACCCCCAGCCACATCTTTGCCCAGTGGAAATCACTTTCACCAGTTTTCTTACATATTTTTCCAAAGATAATCTCTGAATATTATATTTTCATAAAGGAGGTTATGATGATTATCACAAATGCCAACATTTATGCAAAATACTGTTCTAAGCATTTTACATAAATCTACTTAATCCTCACACTAGCTACATGATATGTACTTAGCCCTATGATAGTACCTTTTAGAAATAAAGAAATGGAGGAACAGAGAGGTTAAGTAACTTTTCCAAGGTCCCGTCTTTTGATTGATTGGTTAAGCCCTTCTGTACTTGGAATGATAACACATCAAAATCCAAAGCTGACTTTCATTTACCTAATGAGCATGCTGGTGATCCAGCATGAGTTTAACTCCAGAGAAAATGGGGCTCTCCTCACTCCCCCTCAGGTAGAGGACTGGCCAAGTGGCTGAGTCTCCTGACCTTTCTGGAGCAGCTTTAAAAGCTGCAAAGTGGACCATCTGTGGAGATAAAGTAATAATTCCCTAGTGAGCTTTATTTAGATAATTTATATTTTTGTTTATTCAAAAATAACAAAAGTAATGCATGTTTATGATAATTCAAATACTGAAGAATATAAGGAGAAAAAGTTTCTCTTACTGCCTGACATAATCCTGCTTCCCAAGGATAATCACTACTAAGAGTTTGTTATGGAGTCTGCTCAATCTGTTTCTTATGGATATACAAACATCTCTGCATACCCTATATAATAAAAGCCTAATATGCAAATTGACATATTGAACAACTGGTGGAACAACCAGTTGCTATGATGCACACTGACCACCAGGAGGCAGATGCTCAACACAGGAGCTGTCCACAGCCTGCAGGTTGCAGGACAGCCAAGGCGGGTGCCAGCAGGGCCCCCGATCACCCTGCCAGTTGCCCCACAGATCAGCCCTGATCACTGGCCAGGCCTAGAGACACTACCGATGCATGAATTTCATGCATTGGGCCTCTATTATCCTATCTAATAAAAGAGAAACATGGTAATTAGCCGTACATCTGCTACCCTTCCCATTGGCTAATCAGGGCGATATGCAAATTAACTGCCAGCCAAGATGGCAGCCGGCAGCCAAGCAGCTTAAAGCTAACAGGAGGCTTGCTTGCTTCAGTGATATAGGACTCCAACGTTCCCCGCCTGCGCTGCCGGCCTCTGAGCTTGCAGTTTGAAACATTGTAACAAATATAGAAGCTAAACAAAACCCCAGAAACCTGCGTTAGTCAGCCAGGCTTCAGCCAGCCGGACCGCAACATTGTATCAAATACAGAAGGTAAACAAAGGCCAGAAACCTGCTTTCAGCAGC
>NW_005364596.1:3360477-3368648 GCF_000412655.1 Myotis brandtii
TCTCCTGAGGGGTCCCAGACTGTGAGAGGGCACAGGACGGGCTGAGGGACCCCCCCTCCCCCCCCAAGTGCACAAATTTTTGTGCACCGGGCCTCTAGTTTATTATAAATACACACATATAGTATTTTCCCCACAACAATGAACTCCATCTACTTATCTAAAACTTAATTCCTACTCCCACCAGTGATTCATTGGTTTATCATGGATATCCTTCAAGGCACCCCAACCAGGTCTAACTCATTTTTTTTCTATTTGTTTTTTTCTAACTCATTATTTTTAATGACCATATATTATGTTATACTAGAGGCCCGTTGCAGGAAGACTCCTGCAAGAATAGGGCTTCACTCCTGTCTCTGCCATTCCTACCCCGCCCTTCTCTGCCATTCCTACCCAGTCCTTCTCTGCCGCTCCTACCCCGCCCTTCTCTGCCGCTCCTACCCCACCCCTCTCTGCCGCTTCTCTCCCGCCCGTCTCCGCTACCTCAGCTCCGTTGCTTGGCTTCCTTCTACGGTGTCTTCAGTCTTCGCTCCCAGCGGGTATATGCAAATTAGCCACCATCTTTGTTGGCGGTTAATTTGCATATCGCTCTGATTAGCCAATGGTGGCGTAGCGAAGGTACGGTCAATTTGCATCTTTGTCTATTATTAGATAGGATGCAGGTATACAAAACTTATTCAGCCACTATTACCCTGTTATTGATAATTTGGGGGAACTCCTATTTTTACTGTTAGATAATACAGCAAATAGTACATATATGTTTAAACATTTCCATAATTACCTCTCAAGGATAGATACTAAGAGATGGATTTACTAGGTCAGAGGGTATGTGCATTTTAAATTTGATAAGTATTGTTGGTGCATAAGAGTGCCTATTTGTCCATGGCCTATTAAAATTTGGAAAAAATAACTGATTAATAACAGAGACAAATAATTATGGTATTGTGATAGATTAATTATACAGATATTAATACAAAGCTTATGGTATAATATGAAAATGTTAAGTATTAGGAGGTTTTTACAACATGAAATGTTTGTAACATACTACCAAGGATAAAAAGTAGAAGGCTTTGCATGTAAAATCATGTATGTATAGAGATGAGAAACAAACGAGTACATGGAAGAGTAAAAACAGTTTGGATGGTGGAAGTAGAAATAACTTATTTTCCCTTTTTTGTTCTCTGGTATTATTATTTATGTTGTTTGTGCAATTAAAAAATGGTAACCTTTAAATAATAAAAAAGAAAGATCAATACAAAAATAAATACTTATCAGATTTGCTAGGTGTACTGGTTAATAAGGCAGATTTTTTTCAATTGATGGAGTTACACATCTGTTGATATATATGCGATTTGATATGTATGCTATTTTGTTGTATTGACAACAAGCTTCAAAACTTCATATTCAAATTTGCTGAAGGTGTTAACATCATAGATATATTTTTACACTTAAAAATTTCAAATTTTGTGCCAAAAAAAAGAGCACTTGTGGAAAGTTATAATTCATTACTTTATTTTGAAGAAAAGTGCTGCTGAATACTTTGGGAGGCTTATGGTGAACATGCTCCATCTCAAGTGACTGTATATTGTACTGTGTTCACCAACCCAAGTCAAGTCTCTTACCATCACCATTTATCCCTCCATATAGCCTCTTCTCCCTCCCCTCACCCCCCTTCCTTCTGGAAATCACCATACTGTTGTCTGTGTCTGTGAATTTTGGGTTTTTTGAAGAAACTGAGGTTCACCTTCCTCTACTTTCCTGAGTCATCAGCTTTCTACCTTCCAAACTATGTTATTTCTATCCCCTTTTCTGGTTGCTATTGTGATATATATATATTTGAATTTATTGGGGTGAAACCTGAAAATTATACAGGTTTCAGGTATACAATTCTACAATACATCATTTGTATAGTGTGTTATATATTTACCACCCCAAGTAAATTTTTCTTCCATAAACATTTATCCCCCCTTTACCTTCTTCTACCTTTCCCCCACTCCCCAACCCACTTCCCTCTGGCAATCACCATACTGTTATCTGTGTTCATGAGTCATTAGGTCTATATGTTTTAAATATAATTATTGTCATTTTAATAGGCATTCAGGAGAGAATGGAAGTTATACTTCTATTCAAATTCACCATATTGAATCAGAAATCTCTATTTATATATAAAATCTTGTGGTAGTAGTATATTTTTAAAAAATCTTTCATTATGGAATTTGTTCTTCAAAGATAGTTTGGTAGAACTGTAAGTAATGAATTGAGTCATCCTTCTCCTTTGTTTTAACATGGGAATTATAAAAAGAGTAGCATGATCATTCTTTGAACTGCCTTTGAAAATGTGATTTTTAGCTTGTCACAAGTGATTTTTTTTATATTCTCTTGAAAATCTTTTCCTTTCACTAGTGCCTCCTCATAATCAATTTGTTATATTGATTCAAATGCAACATTCCTATGTCTCTGTAAGTATCCTCTCCAAATCCTCCAATTCCTTTAAAATTGCATTTCTTAGAAATTTTAGGTTAGCTATTGTAATTCCTCGATACAACTATATTTCTGGAGAACACGGTGGCTGAGGTAAAGCTGTTAAAGTAACAAATAAAGACAATACAAGGGTTAGGTTACCCGTTCTTGTACATATAACTCTAAAAATTTTATAGACTATCATCATGTGTGATGGGCTTAAATGAGCTGCTGTGTGTACACTAATAAAGCTGTTAACACTGAACAATTAAAGCTTTAATCAATCATGTATTGGTTTATAATAACTCTTCCACTATCTCTTACAGTAGAGCTATTTTTTTTTAAATCCTCACCCAATGATATTCTTTCCATTGATTTTTAGAAAGAGTAGAAGTGGGGGATGGAGAAAAAGGGAGAGAGAGAGAAAAAAACATTGATGTCAGAGAGTGCGGGCCTACGCTCTATCATTGAACAACACTTGCCAGGGCACAGGGCACAGTAGAGCTATTCTTTTTTTTTTTTTTATTGCTTAAAGAATTACAAAGGGTGTTACATATGTGTCCTTTTTTTTTCCCCCGCCCTTGACAATCCCCTGGCCTCCCCTACCCACCAGTGTCTTATGTCCATTGGTTATGCTTATATGCATGCATACAAGTCCTTCGGTTGATCTCTTACCCCCCTCCCTTCTGCCCCCCAACCCTCTCTGGCCTTCCCACTGCAGTTTGACAATCAGTTTGAGGCAGCTCTGCCTCTGTATCTATTATTGTTCAAAAGTTTGTAATGGTCTTTATTATCCATGAATGAGTGAGATCATGTGGTATTTTTCCTTCATTGACTGGCTTATTTCACTTAGCATAATGCTCTCCAGCTCCATCCATGCCGTTGCAAATTGTAAGAGTTCCTTCTTTTTTACAGCAGCATAGTATTCCATCGTGTAGATGTACCACAGTTTTCTAATCCATTCATCTACTGATGGGCACTTAGGCTGTTTCCAGATCTTAGCTATGGTGAATTGTGCTGCTATGAACATATGGGTGCATATATCCTTTCTGATTGGTGTTTCTGGTTTCTTGGGATATATTCCTAGAAGTGGGATCACAGGGTCAAATGGGAGTTCCATTTCCAGTTTTTTGAGGAAACTCCATACTGTCTTCCATAGTGGCTGCACCAGTCTGCATTCCCACCAGCAGTGCACAAGTGTTCCTTTTTCTCCACATCCTCTCCAGCACTTGTCGTTTGTTGATTTGTTGATGATAGCCATTCTGACAGGTGTGAGATGGTACCTCATTGTTGTTTTGATTTGCATCTCTCGGATGATTAGTGACTTTGAGCATGTTTTCATATGTCTCTTGGCTTTCTGAATGTCCTCTTTTGAAAGGTGTCTATTTAGATCCTTTGCCCATTTTTTGATTGGATTGTTTATCTTCTTTTTGTTAAGTTGTATGAGTTCCCTATAAATTTTGGAGATTAGGCCCTTATCAGATATGACGTTGGCAAATATGTTTTCCCACGCAGTGGGTTTTCTTGTTGTTTTGTTGATGGTTTCTTTTGCTGTGCAGAAGCTTTTTATTTTGATGTAGTCCCATTTGTTCATTTTCTCTTTAGTTTCAACTGCCCTAGGAGCTGTATCAGTGAAGAAATTGCTTTGGCATATGTCTGAGATTTTGTTGCCTTTGGATTCTTCTAGAATTTTTATGGTTTCCTGTCGTACATTTAAGTCCTTTATCCATTTTGAGTTTATTTTTGTGTATGGTGTAAGTTGGTGGTCTAGTTTCATTTTCTTGCATATATCTGTCCAATTTTCCCAACACCATTTATTGAAGAGACTACCTTGGCTCCATTGTATGTTCTTGCCTCCTTTGTCAAATATTAATTGAGCATATTGGTTCGGGCTGATTTCTGGGGTCTCTATTCTATTCCATTGATCTATATGTCTGTTCTTGTGCCAGTACCAGGCAGTTTTGAGAACAGTGGCTTTGTAATACAGCTTGATATCTGGTATTGAGATCCCACCTACTTTGTTCTTTCTCAGGATCGCTGCAGCTATTCGGGGTCGTTTTTTGTTCCAGATGAATTTTTGGAGAGTTCGTTCTAGGTCTGTGAAATATGCTGTTGGTATTTTAATGGGAAGTGCGTTGAATTTATAGATTGCTTTGGGTAGTATGGACATTTTAATGATGTTGATTCTACCAATCCAAGAACATGGTATGTTCTTCCATCTCTTTATGTCTTCCTCTATCTCTTTTTTCAACGTCCTGTAGTTTTCTGAGTAGAGGTCTTTTACCTCTTTAGTTCAGTTTATTCCTATGTATCTTAATTTTTTTGGTGCGATGGTAAATGGGATTGTTTTTATAATCTCTCTTTCTGAAAGTTCACTATTGGTGTATAGAAATGCCTCAGATTTCTTGGGGTTAATTTTGTATCCTGCTACATTGCTAAATTCATGTAGAGCTATTCTTGAGTGACATGTCCATCCAATACATATTTGCTTGTGGTTTTTGTTGTTGTTACTTTATTGTGTGTGGTTTTGTTTGCTTTTACAATTTGCTTAAGGCTTTGTGGTATATAAAAAGTAGGTAAACTATAAGGAAATTTGCCCAAATTAAGTGTACATATATCATGTAATAATTATTTTTTATTTGATGCAAAGGAAGGTGGGAAAGGATTGCCTTATTTACTCTGCTAGGTGTGCTTTCATACTCAGTCTCTAGTCAATCTAGTAAATTATCAGCTCACTTTATATCTTTCACTTATTATCATTTTTCCCCCAAGTCTTACTTCCTGACTGTGGAATGCAGATTGGAAACAATACACAAAGCTCATTGTATCGATAATTATTTGATGATTTCCAACATTAGCTCAGTTTTACTCCCTAGATAACCTTACCAACTGACCACAAAGAGTATTCTGAACTTCTGTCACTTTTATCAACCCTACCACCGTAGATATACTCCCCTTAGCTCTGTCTTATTAGAGAAAAGCAACAACAGCAGTTGCCACTTAATAAGCACTTACTGCCAAGCACTTTACAACAAAACTGCACAGTAGATCTTTTATTCCGTTTCTGTAGGCGAGGAGAGTAAACCTCAGAGAGGAAAATAAACATACTCAAGGGCACACAGCTCATGCGTACACACAGCTCACCAGAAACACCTGACTCATGCCTTATCTTTTTCCTTTGTTTTTCCATTTATTATCATCTAAAATATAATATTTGATATGTATAAAATATGCATATAATGTATATATAATTGTTACAGCTAAATAATAAAATGAATGTCCACCATTCCATCATCTAATTTAAGAAGTAGAACATAACCAGTACTGTTTTCTTCTCTCTCCCATCCTCTGACCTCCCCTCACTCGCAGAGGTAACCACTGTTTTAAGTTTATCATTCCCTTACTATTTCTTAATTTTTTATTTCAAAATATTTTAAAGCACAAAAATGCTTAAAGAATATTATAAAAATTTTCTGTATGCCCTTCATCAGATTCAACAATTGTTATCATTTTGCAACATTTGTTTTCTTGTTCTTTTCCTCTATGCATGTTGTTATTATTTCTGAGCCATTTGAGACTAAGTTGCAGATATCATTCCCCCTTGCCTCAAATACATGAATGCATATTTTCCAAAAACAAGGACATTCAATTATCAAAATCAGAAAAGTTAACACTGATACATTATTATATCTAACCTATAGTCCATTTCAAATTTCACCAGTTGTCTTAATAAAATATCCTTTATTGCCATCCTACAACACACTTCAACACCCCACTTTCTGACCTCCTACAGGATCTAATCCAGGATCCCATATTACATTTAATTGTCTCTTCAGTCTCCCTTAATCTGGAACAGTTCCTCAGTTTATCACTGTGTTTCTTGACATTGACAGTTTTTAACATATCTGGCTAATTCTTTTGTCAAATGTCCATCAATGTGACTTTATGATTTTCTTCATGGGATGCTTCTTCATAATTAGATATAGGTGATAAATTTTTGACAAATTATATTATACTAGAGGCCCAATGCATGAAATTCGTATAAGGGACTCGGCCCTTGCAGCCCCGGCTTCCTCCAGATCAGTGTTCTCAACCTTCCTAATGCCGCGACCCTTTAATACAGTTCCTCATGTTGTGGTGACCCCCAACCATAAAATTATTTTCGTTGCTACTTCATAACTGTAATTTTGCTACTGTTATGAATCGTAATGTAAATATCTGATATGCAGGATGTATTTAGGCAACCCCTGTGAAAGGGTTGTTCGACCCCCAAAGGGGTCACGACTCACAGGTTGAGAACCGCTGCTCCAGAAGAACATCTGGTCTAATTAGCATATTATGCTTTTATTATTATAGATAAGTGAGGTCGTGCCCTTTTAAATGTAACACTCAAGAAACATATAATGGTGATGTCAACTTTGATTACTTGGTTAAGATGATGCCTTTCAGTTTTATCCACTCTAAAAGTATTATTTTCCCCTTTATAATTAATAAGTAATTTGTGGAGAGATGCTTTGAGACTATGTAACTATCTTGTTCTTCATCAAATTTCAACCCAATAGTTTTGACATCCATTGACAATTTTGTCTGATTCAACTATTACTATGATGGTTGCTAAATGGTGATTTTCTACTCCATCATTCCTTCTACAGGAGATTCTACTGTAAGAATTTTTCCTTCTTCCCTCTTTATTAATTATCAGTAGAAACTCATCTATTTTATTTAACCTCAGGATGTACTTTTCTTACTGATCAGCATAGTCACCTCTGTCATATATCAAGTTTCCATATGTTCTTGGGTCTTTCTGGGCTTCATATTAGCTTCATATTAGTTTCAATGTCTAGTTTGCCAAGGCCCTCTTTATATAGAGGAATTCCTTGGATATTCTTGTTTTTCCATAAAAGTAACAGTATCAGCAGTCACAAAAACCTCTGTTGGTAGTTTGATTTGAATTATATTAGCTCTGTAGGTTAATTTGGGGAGAATTCACTTAGAAAAATGAACATATTCTCTCTCTATATATACACACACACACACATATACACACTGAGTGGCTAGATTATTATGACCACCTGACATTTGTAGGCAAATTAGCTATAATTTCGCGCTGAAGTTGCTAGAGGGCCAGACCATTATAAATAGGGAAGCAGGTTGTTTACCACAGCAGTAGAAGTGATTTTTTTCTGAAGATATGGGTAAACAATGCTATTTAACAGCCTTTGAACGTAGGCTATATTTGAATGTGAGTGGCCAGATTATTATGATCACCTGACGTTTGTAGGCAAAGTAGCCATACACTGCATCGGATGGGATATGGAAGCCGAAGGCCTGTTTGAACACCTTTGCTGTCTGCAGTTACCAAGATAAAACGTCCCAGGAACACAAGGACTGGACAGTCGAGCATTGGAAAAAAGTCATGTGGTCCGATGAATCACGTTTCCAGTTGCATCATGCAGATGGCAGAGTGAGAATTTGGTGGAAACAGCATGAAAACATGCACCCCATGTGCATGAGTACAACCCTTCAAGCTGGTGAGAGCAGTGTTATGGTTTGGGGCATGTTTTCCGGGCATGTTTTCCTGGCATGATTTGGGCCCTTTAATTCGTGTGGAACAACGTCTGAATAGCACAACATACCTAAGTATCATTGCTGATCAAGTTCATCCTATCATGCTGATGGCGTATCCCAATGGAGATGGCTTCTTCCAACAAGAC
>NW_005364596.1:3368919-3371681 GCF_000412655.1 Myotis brandtii
CACGTTCAAAGGCTGTTAAATCGCATTGTTTACCCATATCTTCAGAAAAAAATCACTTCTATTGTGGTAAACAACCTGTTTCCATATTTATAATGGTCTGGCCCTCTAGCAACTTCAGCGCGAAATTATAGCTAATTTGCCCTACAAATGTAGGTGGTCATAATAATCTGGCCACTATATATATATATTGATTTCAGAAAGGAATGGAGAGGGACAGAGAGATAGAAACATCAATGCTGAGAGAGAATTACGGAGACTGCTTCCTGCATGCCCCCAACTGGGCATATCAAACTGTGACTTCCTGGTTTATAGGGCGATGCTCAACCACTGAGTATCTTTAATACTATTATAGTTTTTTCTATATCAGCTTTATACATATTTTATTAAATTTAATTTTAGATATATTATTTTTGAGGTATTGAAATGAAATCTCTTTTTAAATTATGTTTTCTACGTGCTTGTTGTTATAGAAATTGTTTTTGGAGTACTTAGATTTTACAGAAATGCCACTAAATTCTGCATATTGCTCTTATGGCAAACTTATTATTTCTAATAACTTAGATTTTTTATAGACTATCATCATTTGTGAAATAATGAAGTCCTTTTTCTTCCTTTACAAACTTTTGTCTTCGATTTTATTTTTCTTATCTTTCAGTATGAGATTAATAAATTGAGTAGGAGAGCCTGCACAGTCATGGGGCTGTTGCTTCATTATCCAAACCCATCCGGGTCCCCACTAGAGTTTGGCACCATCTGGTGGTAATTGTCCACTCCAGCTTACACACTGATGGGAAAAATTTAGGGTCTGTAGTTTATTGGACATCAATAACTCCAGGAAATTCCTAGCTAGACAGTACCAGTTTTGTTGGCCCAGTTTGGGAATGTTGAGTTGGGAAATTATTGAGCAAGCAGTATTCAAACTCCACTTCCCCTCTGGGTTTTGTGCTATTTTCCTCCCTGCTGTGTCCTATTTTTTCCCTCAACCTCAGGAGGTAAGAAATTTATCCTCTCTCCCTCTGCTCCATTCCTGGGGTTGGGTGGTAGATGGGAGTAATTCATCATTTTTTTAATCTCAGAATTCATGACATTTTGTGTGATTTGATTTTATTTTTATATTTTTTTTCTCTCCTTTCATTATAACATAAACTTTGAAAGCTTGAAATTTTTATGTTCCATTCACAGCCAATAAGTAGAAGAGTTCCTAGTATGAGAGCACTCAAACATATTTATTGAATAAAACTAGAGGCCTGGTGCACAAAATTCATGCACAGGGGAGGGGGGGTCTCTCAGCCCTACCTGCACCCTCTCCAATCTGGGAGCCTTCGGGGGATGTCCAACTGCCAGTTTAGGCCCAATCCCACAAACTGGCAGTTGGACATCCCTCTAGAAATCCGGGACCTCTGACTCCTAACTGCTTACCTGCCTGCCTGCCCTAACCACTCTGCCTGTCTGCCTGATACCCCTAACTGCCCTCCCCTGCTGGCCTGGTCGCCCCTATTAACTTTTTTGTTAATCTTATCCCCTTCACACACAATTGTATTTGACTTCCGTATTGGCTTCTCCCTCTCACACAATTTTTCACACTTTTTCCTACTGACTCATCATTTATAAACTTTTCTTTCCTCCTTATTTCCTACTTCTGTTCAATCATCCTTCTTCCCATCTTTCTCCTACCCTCCCTCCCTCCCCACATTCCTTCTTTCCTTTATCTTTACCCTTCCCCTCCCTCCCCTTTTCCTTCCTTCCCACCTTAATGTTTTTCTTCACTTCCTCCCTCAGACCAGCTTTGCTCCCTCCCCCATTTCTTCCTTCTTCCCATTCTCTTTTTAAGCTCTACTGGCTCCCCTTTAAAACTTTTCTTCCCTCCCTCTTTCTCTCTCATCCACATTCCTCTCTACTTACTTCCACTGTTTTAATATCCATCTACCTGCCTAATTATTCACTATCATTTGTCTTTTTTCTTTTCTGACTCCTACTTTTAAAATCTGTCCTCAGTGCACAACTATACTTGATTTTCATTATAGCTCCTACAGTTCACTCATACATCCTCTTTCCTTCTTTAACTCTGCTCTCTACTGACTCCTTTATAAAGTTCTTCCCTCCCTCCTTCCCTTCTTAAAGCTTCCATTGGAGGGGGGACGGGCTTTAACCCCCAGCCCAGGGCTCAGCCCCGGCCAGGTGTTTACCACCCCGCCTTCCCCAGCCTCCCTGCCACTGTCCTGCTCCCATTTCCTGCCTAGGGCACCCGGCCCAGTGAGGGTGGCTGAGGCCACGCAGCCCGGGTGCTGCTGCCATGAAGCAGGAGCGCCTCCACCCAGAAGGCCTCAGACGGTCCACCATTCCATCCCGGACCTGTGGGCACCTTCCCACCAACGGCCCACATCGGGGGCCACTGCCCTCCTCCTGTATCTGGGTGAGGCTCCCTGCTCCACGCCGCCTGCACCCTGCCCCTCGCTGGGTGCACCTGCTCTGCCCCCCTGTGGTCGCCACCCCCTCCCGCATGCAGCCCCGCATTTCCCTCCCTTTTCCATTCCTGCATTTTTTTCTTTTTCCCTTTCTGTATTTCTGTTTCTCCTCTTGGCCTGTCTACATGCAGGCCTGCCTTCCTCTCCCTCTCCTTTCTTATCCCCTCCTATCATATCCTATCCTACCCTGGGCCTTGCAGCTGCCTGAGCAGAGGGCCGGGGATGCAGACTGCTGATCTGGTCATGACATGATGCTGTAATGGACAATTTGCATATTCCTCTATTATTATATAGGAT
>NW_005364596.1:3373002-3384946 GCF_000412655.1 Myotis brandtii
CGCCATCTTGGCTGTCAGTTAATTTGCATATCTCCCTGATTAGCCAATGAAAAGGGTAGCGGTCGTATGCCAATTACCATGTTTCTCTTTTATTAGTGTAGATAGATGAGTAAATTGATATCAAAATCTTCCTTTCTATGGTTGGTTTGTTAATGCCTTCCTGTAATTCTATCAACTATTACTTTATATATTATTATTATTCACTTTATATATTTAAGGCTCTTTTTTCAGATACATACAAAATTAAAATTATTACAGTCTCTTGATGAACTCTATCTCCCTTAACAATATTTTGGGTTTTTTGTTTTTTTGTTTGGTCATGAAACCTATTTCAATACTAACATGCCACCAAGCTTTCTTTCAGTTACTATCTGCCAAATATATTTTTTCATCTTTACTTTCAACCTTTATATGTACTTTTGTTTTATCCCCCTCTCTTTTAAATAGTATTTAGTTGTATTTTTAAAATAACAATTGTACAATTAGTCAGTTAATTGGTGAGTTTAGTTCATTTATATTTATGTATCAAGTTTATTTCTATATTTCTTCAAAAAATTTTTAATCTGGTTATTGTTTTAAAAATTTTAAGGCATTTTTACATTCCTAGAAAATCCTTTTACTTCTAATTCCTCTTAGTTTTGTTTTGCCTGCTGATCTTTAATTCGATTGTAATTTGAATAATTTCATTGTTTATTTCCCTAAGTATTCCATTCCTAATCCTCCATTATATGATAAAGTTATAACAGTTATACTAGTGCTAACATAACTGTTAAGTACATTAGATAAACACATTTGTGCGAGGCACTCTTTAAAAAATATATTTTTTATTTAAACTATCATTTCAATGGGGAACTCTTTTAGGAAATTTACTCGTGTTAACTAATTTAACCCTCATTTCACTAATTAATCCCATTTTATAAGTTAGGAAACTACAGCAGTGAAAGGTACAAAATTTGAGCAAGGGCACATATTTAGGTAAATTTCTGAATGGGATTTGAACTCAAGCTGTTACTACACTTTCTCTAATACTCAGTACAGGAATGGGGTATGGGGAATGAGGAAACAAACATTGTTTTTGGCAAAAGATAATTTTATTTTTGCTTTTTAAAATGTTAGTGATTTTCAACCTTATTCACATGGCTTTTGCTCTTTTTCTTTAATTTATTATTTATATTCATTGTCCATTTTTTTGCCTTGGAGAACTAAATAGTCTTTTGTATTAAAAGCTCTTTGCTTCAAAGTACAATAAAGTGTATTTTTATTTAATAAAATTTTGCATTTTACCAGATATGAAATCCCAGTTAACATTTTAATTTTCTAAGGAAAATTAGACTGAAGATTTATACATTTCCCGTTTCAAAGAAAATATAGCTCTGCTCTTCCTCATCCTTACTACCAGGAAATTCTCAGCTCTTATTTTCTAGTTCCTGAGCTCAAATGTCCATAAGGAAAACATAAAGAAAGAAAAAAAAATGTATGCATCTTTCTGTTATGTATATCATGTTAAATATTATGTCTGGGGTCTGTGTGAAATTAAATACAAATTTATTAGTTGCACCAAATAACTACTTCTATTTAAAATGCCACAAACATAATTTTACATAATTCCAAAATAGACACAATTTATATTTCATGTTTTTTAAGGAAGCAAACAAAATTCCAAAAATTTTGAAAAGGTAAAGATTAGCAATCATGCAAAGTATAAAAAGGTATCCTTTATTTTCAAGAATGATTCACTATAGAGTTTCTTTATAGAGAGAGCCAAAGGCTTATCTGATTTTTAATACTAAAATAAAAATGTATATTCAAGAAACTAAAGAATCACACACTTTCATTTTGAAGCTCTCAGCAATTGCCATGATCAAACCAAGTCTTAGAACAGCACAAATTAGGAATGTTGCCATCTAGTGGTCCCCTTTAGAACTGGCCCCATAAATTAGTATAATCTAAACAGATTACTTGAAAATGTAAAAATCTTGACTTCTTGAAATTGGAACCAGAGATCAAGAGAGAGTTTCCTGAGGTAACTGAGCAGTTTTTAAAATTATGGAAAGAAAGGAGGAGGCTACTAACAATACTAGTATATGCGTATGTACATGTGGGAACAGCAATGAATGAGGATAGACAGTAGAAAGAGAAAATGGTAAATACAGCACTCAGTATCCTTTATAGTGACTAAAGACCATGAGGAAAAGGTTGATTCTTTGAAGTAGTAGGAAAATGATCAATATTTCATTGAAATGTATTGGATGGGAATTATTTCTTTTTATGGTGGAGTATCAAAATATTTCCATTTTATTTCTGCATCATACATTTGCAATTTTAACAACTTTGATCATTAGCTAATACAGTAATACAAAAATGAGGAAGAAAAAGATGTTAGTATTCATTTTCATAAAGTGCAGAATTAATTTTAAATTGTTTGCCTTAGTAAACAAAACCTCATTTCAGGTCCACCCTTACCCAAGGAGGAAGAGAAAGGGCTATTTTAAACTTTTTACTTAACAAATGAAAGATCCAATAAAGACAAGATTTTTTGCAAACATTTTTTCTGGGTAAGCTTCTGAGGACAACAGTACTGACTGTAAAATAACCTTTCATAGTTAATATGAACACATATAATAAAATAACAAGTTCATAACTTAGACCTCCATGCTTATTTTGCAATGTTTAGGTCTCCAATTATGAGAAAGGTACACAACTGAACAGGAACAGTTACTTTTTACTGGAGTTACTTGAAGACATTCTCTGATTTTGGCCCTTGCAGGAAGTTAATTCTTACATTCCCTTACCAATTATAAAAATACTAGGGGCCCAGTGCACAAATTTGTGCACCTTGAAAGGAACTGTGGGCCATGAGGCTGCAGTGGGCACAGGGGCAAGTCTCAGCCCATCCTCCATGCCCCCGCCTGGCTGCTCCTGCTGCGGCCCCTGGTCCTCTGTCTGCCAGCAGCCCCACTCCTGCTGCCACCGCTCCCACGCGCTGACAGTGCCGGCCTCGCTCACACCCACTGACTGTGCGGAGCAATTGGGGCCGGTGCCAGCAGCGGGTGCAAATGGCAGCAGCCACCCCGATCACCCATCAGGAGCAGGGGGAGGTGGAGGAGCCCTTAGTGGTGATCAGGGCCAGCAGCTGCCGCTCACACCCACTGACGGCGCCAAGCAATCTGGGCCAGCGCTGGGCACCAGCAGTGGGTGAGAGTGGTGGCTCTGGCACTGGCAGCAGGTGCGAGCACCTGGCAGGACCACGGAGCGTGGGAGCAAAGAATTTTCAGTAACCACCAGAGGCTTGCCCCAATGACAGCAACCGGTACCTCGCCTTGATCAGCAACCCACTCACCTACTCTACCATCCCACCACAGCTGATGCCCGCCATGTTCTGCACTCTGCCACCTGCTGCCAATGCCTGCCATGTTCCGAACACCCCCCCCTGGTGGTCAGCACACGTCATAGTGACCAGTTGTTCTTGTTCAGTTGTTTGGTTGTTCTGCCATTTGGTCTATTTGCATATTAGGGTTTTATATATATAGATAATGAATTGGGCATTTACAACTTTTGAAGGATTTTTGTTTTAGATAATAAAAGCTAACATCCGTTGAGTGCATAGTGAGTGTTGGATAATATGCTTTAGTGAGTGTTAGATAATGCTTTTCCTGTAATATCTATTTGACTTCTATAATCACTCTGTTAGTTACCTCCATTTAAAGTTGAGAAAATTGAGGTATGAAAAGGCTACAAAGTTGGTAAGTAGCAAAACTAATTTGTCTAAACCAACAGGCAGGCTGAAATACCTGTGCTCTTAACCCATGTGATATACTTCCTTCTCGATTAAGTACAGAACTTAGGTTGGATATATAATGTTAGATAGAAAGTTCAGTCAATTATCCAAATAATTTTGACCAAATATTATCTTTATTATCTGGATCTGGTGTTTGCACTGATAAACTCATCCAACAATTGTTTCATTTTCCTTTCACATCTTACTATATTCTGGATAAACTCTAGTACTCAATTTGTCTTTCATATAAAAATATTGTAGTGCTCAGATTTCATTTATAAATTCTTTGTTAGCAGTAATGGTAAGATTCTCTCTTCAACTCTTGGTCATCTTTCTGGATCATCAGCACAACTGTGGTCACTATTATGGGTTGACTGGTGTCCCCTACCTTTCACTTTCATATATTGCAGTCCTAACCCCCAGTACCTCAGAATGTGACTGTACTTGGAGATAAGGACCTTAAAAAGGTAATGAAGTTATTATGAAGTCATTGGGCTGTGCCCTTATAAGAAGAGAAAATTTGGACACAGTTACAGAGGGAAGACTGTGTGAAGACACAGGAAAAGACAGCCGTCTATAAGTCAAGGAGAGAGGCCTCGGAAGAAACCATCCCTGTTGACACCCTCATCTCATACTTCCAGCTTCCAAACTTTGAGAAAATAAATTTCTGTTGTTTAAGTTACCCAGTCTGTATTACTTTATTATGTCAGCCCTAGCGAATTAATTCAGTCACCGTATCAACTGGGGTCTTAGTTTACCAAAAAACTAAACCAACACAAACTGAAAACCCAAAACAAAAGAACCCCACTCTTGCTAGTTTAAGCAGAAAAAAGACATTTCTTAAGAAATATTAGACAGCTCAGAGGATTTCTGGAGGCCCAAAGAGCCAGGTTGCGAGGCTATGCAGCCAGCAATAAAGCCCAAATCATGCATGAGATTGTGCTAGTGGACATAAGATGCCAGCATTTATAACTTCTGGTTATGAAAGATAACATTTCAGCTGCTACATTTTCAATAAGGAAAGAGAGAGAGAGAGAAAAAAAAGAAGAAAGAAATTAAGGAATTAAGAAAGAAAGAAAGAAAGAAAGAAAGAAAGAAAGAAAGAAAGAAAGAAAGAAAGAAAGAGGATTTTCTGTAGTTCCTGCCTTGTCAGCTTTGACATCTCACACGGTGTGATAGAGGGAGCCTAGGTTCCTTGCCTACAGAACTAGCTGTGAGCATGGGAGAGTGAGTGTTCTGGCTTCTGCTTTGGGGAGATGGATCAAAAGGCAGGAAATTGTCTAGACAGGGAAAGGGTGCTTGAAGGGTAGTATTACCACAGTAGTATGATTCTTTGACCAGTTGCTCTGATGGTACATTTCTCTGAGACCCAGTTGTCATTTCCACAGTCCTTAAGCTTTTCTTAAATCTATTTTTATTTTCACTGGATAAAACTCCCTTGTCTAGAATTCAAATAACTATCAAGAAAAAATAGTTGAACCCTTCACCCCACCTTATTGTGTACCATTTTTTAAATTTCATTTGAGAGCGCTTTCATTAAAGTTGGGGTTAGTGAAACTAGGAAGGACGTAGGATAGAAGAAGCAACAAGAGAGAGTCTGGGCCGGGCTGCTGTCAGCTCTCTAAAGTCAGAGAGAAGGTGGCTTTGGAGGCATGTTCAGGAGGTAAGCCCAGGATGAGCTGCTGCCGCCCACTGCTCCTGGTTGCAAGTCTCATGGGGACCCTCAGAGTTTAAGAGATGCACGCCTAAGAGGGAAGAAAGGCGGGCATGCTGTGAGGGAGAGTGGGCTTATGGTGTAGCTTTTAAAGAAATAAATTAAGCAGCTTACTGGAAAGATGTTGCTTGCCAAATATTCATTCCCCCTTATGCTAGGAAAGTTCCCTCATTCCCCCGCCCCCAACGCCACCCCCGCCCGTCTTTCCCTGTGGTTTGTGTGGGTAACATCCTGTACTCTGTTACTCTTGTCCAAGTTCCAGACTCATGTTTCCGTCTGGCCAAATAGAACATACACACACTATCCCTCCTCCCCAGCCTGTGATTAGCTCTAGAATACATAGTCATACTGTCCTGGACACATCCTAGCACAACAGACTTGCATCTCTCTGGCTCCTCTATTTCTGCTGTGGGTTGCTAGGCTAGGATGTAATCCTGGAGCTGCTGCCGCCTGAATTAATAATCCCTGATGAGAACTTTCCCGAGAGCAAAGCTGACACAGAGGAAAGTAGAGCCAAGAGATAGATAGACAGAGCACCCCACCTAATATCTCTTGAGCAGCTTTGCTTGAAGCTTGTGTTGTATCTGGATTTGTTTCCTGTCCCATAAAGTCACTTTCAGCTTAAATCCATTGATTTTAGTCACTTGCCACCAAAGACTCTTGACTAATTTAATTTTTCCATCACCATTTATCTCCCTTATATAATTTTATTGTTTAAATAAAATAAGTAAAGATTTCCCCTAATAATTTTGCTTTGACAAACATTAACTTGATGTCCAACTGAAAAAAACAAAAAACTTCTGGTCTCTGCCCTGATTAGGGCTGAGGCCTAAACTCTGTGACTTGCTCTAAAAACCAAGTATCAGAGCCCCCATCTCCCTCTTTTTATTTTATTATGATTACTATTACTAACATCCTTGCAATAGAATAATGTTTATATTTGGAGTTAAAAAAAAAAGAAAAAGAAAAAAAAAATTCTTGGCCCTGGCTGGGTAGCTCAATTAGTTAGATACGCCAAGGTTGCAGGTTCAATCTTTAGTCAGGACATATATAAGAATCAACCAATGAATGCATAAACAAGTGAAACAACAAATCTATGATTCTCTCTCTCTCTCTCTCTCTCTCTCCCTCTCTCAAATCAATAAATTAAAAAAGAAAAAAATTTGCCTTGTTTTTATATGTGTATATACCACATACACACAGATACAAAGTAAAAATGGAGTGAATACCTCAAAGATTTTATTCATCTTGATTTTTCTTTTTAGATCAGCGGTTCTCAACCTGTGGGTTGCGACCCCTTTGGGGGTCGAACGACCCTTTCACAGGGGTGGCCTAAGACCATCGGAATACACATCTATAATCACATATTGTTTTTGTGATTAATCACTATGCTTTAATTAAGTTCAATTTGTAACAATGAAAATACATCCTGCATATCAGATATTTACATTATGATTCATACCAGTAGCAAAATTACAGTTATGAAGTAGCAACGAAAATAATTTTATGGTTGGGGGTCACCACAACATGAGGAACTGTATTAAAGGGTCGCGGCATTAGGAAGGTTGAGAACCACTGTTTTAGATTAAATGACCTTATTAGGACCTGATGAGCAAGAGAACATACTTGGATATATTTCTCCATATTTTTTGCTTTATCCAGGTTTACTCTTGAATATAACAAAGAATTATTTTGCTGTTTCTTATGTCCGAGTGTTTGGAGGTCAGCATAGGGTTAACTGCTTTATTTTGTTCTTTTTAACCTGTGTGGCTTCTCTCTCTTTAGGTTTGACCTTTCGATTTCATTCTTACCTGACTGTTCCTGGTTAAATGCTGAGGTGTAAACACACATTAAATAGAGGAGTATTATAATTTCTCTGTCTCCTGTAAGAATTTATGAACTCTATCAAGTAACATAGTACAGTAGGTCCTCGGGTTACGTCGGAGATCCGTTCCTATGGTGTGATATAAGGGGAACCCACCTACATAAGCACCTACGTCACTCACATGGAGCACATACACAGCAGTAATGAAGTGAAACAGTAGAAAAAAAATTAAAGATAACAATTCCTGACCTTTACTTGTGGTAAATAAATAATAAAAAACATAAAGCACATATGTACATACGTCGAAATGACGGAACTTTTTTTGTTTTTTAAATAAAGGGGAGATGGCGACGTAACCACGAAACAACATACATCGAGTCCAACGTAACCAGAGGACTGCCTGTATCCTACTTCATTGTGTTTCATCTTCTAGCTTGCAGTGCCAGTTTTTTGTTTTGATTTTTATCCTCACTGGAGGATATGTTCATTGATTTTTTTCAGAAAGAGGGGAAGGGGTAGAGAGAGAGTAGGAGAGGCATTGATCAGTTGTCTCCCATACACGCCCCAACTAGGGATCAGCAGCAGTTTTAACCTACCTTTGTCTTCTCATTGTAAATCAGATCCTTCTACACCAATCTTTTTTTTTTTAATATATTTTATTGATTTTTTACAGAGAGGAAGGGAGAGAGATAGAGAGCCAGAAACATCGATGAGAGAGAAACATCAACCAGCTGCCTCCTGCACACTCCCCACTGGAGATGTGCCCGCAACCAAGGCACATGCCCTTGACCAGAATCGAACCTGGGACCCTTCAGTCCGCAGGCCGACGCTCTATCCACTGAGCCAAACCGGTTAGGGCTACACCAATCTTTTTAAAAAATATATTTTTATTTAATTCAGAGAGGAAGGGAGAGGGAGAGAGAGATAGAAACATCAATGATGAGAAAGAATCATTGATTGGCTGCCTTCTGTATACCCCCCACTGGGGATTGAGCCAGCAACCCAGGCATGTGCCCTTGACTGGAATCAAACCTGGGACCTTTCAGTCTGCAGGCCAATGCTCTATCCACTGAGCCAAGCCAGCTAGGACTCCTATACCAATCTTAAGAGCAACTGTTGTCTCAAAAGAAACAGATCACTATCACAAATTTAAATTTAAATCTACTTTGGTGAAAATATTTAATTAAAGGTACTGTACCTGAATATATCAAGAATCTGATTCTCAAGTTGTGTTTCTTCATAAATTATGAACTGACTGAGACATAAATGAGTGCCCTGGGGACAACTATAGACATAATCACTGTCTTAGTTCATTCATGCTGCTATAACAAGATACCACAGACTGGGTAGCTTATAAACGATAGGTTTATTTTCTCAATTCGGGAGGTTGGGAAGTTGAAGATCAAGATGTCAACATGGTTGTCTTCTGCTAAGGGCCATCTTCCTGGTTCATAGATGATGTCTTCTCTTTGTGCCCTCACGTAAATGGAAGGGACTGGGAATCTCTGTGGGTTCTCTTTTATAAGGGCACTAATCCATTAATGAGGGCTCCACCCTCATAAGCCGGTCACCTCTCAAAGACTTCACATCTAAATATCGTCAACTTTGTGGGCAAGGATTCTACATATGGATTTTGGAGAGGACATAAACATTCAGAACATGGCAAGTACTATGACGCATTGGCTTGAAGAGTAGAAGTTTTGTCTCTGATGTTCCACAATGCCTTCCTTTCTTTTAGTTTTTCCTTTAACAACATTAACTTTGTGTTTTCTTGGACAGAATGTAATTTCGTGTGTCTTTTCATATTATCTTGAAATGTGTTTCCATAATTTCAAAATAAAAACGTACTCTTAAAAATTTCAATTCTTAATCTACAACTCTGCTTTAGTGAATTTCATTTACTAAAGTTTCTATATGGAATAATTTCCCAGTGAATATCTGGAAGTTGTGTCCAATAAAGTTAATCAAGAATACAGCTTTTAAGTAAGGAGTGAAGAGCTGTGATTTAGGATTCTATGCCTCTTATGTTGCTAGATTATGCAACCTAGAAATGGGGAAATACTAAAATAGGGAAGATTTCTCCCTATTACAACACAGTGATACAACAACTGGGTTTCTGACTGGCTTGGGGTTTGTAGAACCCTACCTCACAAAAACTCACACCAGTGTGACCTACTTAATTATCTGGACATCCAGGGAGAAAAGGATTAGGGGTGAGGGGAAGGCTGGGCAGGAGGGAAGGAGAAAGCTGGAGAAGGAGAGAAAGAAAACTGTTTAACTGGTGCATTTTACCTTCAGTGGGGTAAATAATAAGTATCTCCAAGCTTGTAAATAACTGGATAATGTTCTCTGACTAAAATTAGGAACTTGTTTTTATGTTAGTGGTTTATAATTTCCTAATTGTATTGATATTTATTGTAGCCCAAATGAGCAGATGTGCTTTTAAATTAGATTTTTCTATTATAAACAAATGGATGCCTCAAGTTCAATCCAATTTTTTTCTTAATTCCTTATTGTATGGAAATATTTTAATTTTATTTACTGCAAGAAATATGCACAATTAAATGGGCTTTTCTATGATTAAATATTTTATAACTTTATTTGATGTTTAATTTTCACTGATAATGTGGTTATTTTTAAAAATAAATGAAGGCAAATGATTGCAGTAAATAGTGATATTATTTGAAGTATTTGTAAGGAAATACTTGTGTATGAAAAGGGGTTCTATGGGAAGTAGCCTCACAGGGTGATCTGATCATACATTCCTAACTGGACAGGTCTTGGGGTGTCCTCATGCCCCAGGCATATAACTTTTTTTAGTAAAAGGTTTATCTTTGCCTTAACCAGTTAACTGCCACATGTCCAAAATCGAACCATCTCCATATGCCACGATATTTTGAATTTAATTTTAAAAATCGCTGCTTGCGTCTATAGATGCTTATGGCATATAAAGGGTTAAGCAAACCCTGTCCATTGTTTCTGGGAATCTAGTTTAACACACCTTTGAAATGTCTCTTTTCAGAAGCCCAACAACCCTCCAGAGAGCACATAGTCTTGTCAAAAGATCCATCTTCCATTTCCTGCTTGCTTTCTCCCACGCCCATGTAATCTTCCTTATGCTTCCCCCTTAATTCAGAATGCATAAAAAGAAGCTGCAAACTGCCATTCTGAGAAGCATTTTTCACAATCTGTTGCCATCTTGGTTCCAGGCATATCATCAGTTTAGCTCAAATAAAATCGTATAAATATTCTTTACATCAGGGGTGGGAAACATCCGGGGCCCACGGGCCATGTTAGGCCCGCGACATCATTTAGTCTGGCCCTGCCAAGGCAACTGCAGGCAGGACTCAAATTCAATAAATCTAGGAGCTTTTTTCATAAATTTGTATTAAGTGAATTTTATTAAGTGAGTGATGTTATAAGTATCCAAATGGTCCTTGTCAGAAAAAAAGGTTCCTGACCCCTGCTCTAAAAAGATTTATTTCTGAAACAGACATATGCATTTATAAATAGAATTTAGGCACAATATATTAAATTCATGCAATAATTTTTCCAAAACAATTCATCTATTTTTTTTGTTTACCTATTGATGCCTAACAAACTACTTGAAAACTTAGTGGCTTAAAACAACAACTACTCGCCCTGGCCATGTAGTTCTTTGACAAGGTAGTCAGGCTTCTTAAGTTGTCAGTCTTCCTTCTGCCACATTCTGTTGGCTAAAATAATCACAGTGTCAGCCTAGATTCAGTGTGAAAAGGACTACACAAGGGTGGGAATACCAAGAAGGGTGAACCTGTGGAGACTAGCTACTATAGTATGTGTCTCTTGATAACTTCACTTCCTGGATCCTAAATTGTAAAATCTGGTACAGTGGGGCCTTGACTTACGAGTGTCCCGACTAACGAGTTTTTTGAGATACGAGCCATCTCTCGGCCGAATTTTTGCTTTGAGTTGCGAGCTAAAATTCGGGTTACGAGCCAGCTTCAGATACCCCACCGCTAGTAAACAGTGAACGCCACAACATCAGCCCAGCATCACGTGTCATTGTAATGGTGAAAATTGATTTGACATATGAGTAATTTGAGTTACGAGCTCCGTCACAGAACGAATTAAACTCGTAAGTCAAGGCCCCACTGTATTTCTCAAGATATAGCTTTTGTGTAATCTGAGGCATAAGAAATGCTTTTCAGCCTGGCTGGTGTGGTACAGTGGTTGAGCGTGGACCCATGAACCAGGAGGTCACAGTTCGATTCCCCGTCAGGGCATAGGCCCTGGTTGTGGGCTTGATCCCCAGTAGGGGGCGTGTAAGAGGCAGCTGATCAATGATTCTCATCACTGATGTTTCTATCTCTCTTCCTCTCCCTTCCTCTCTCTGAAATATATATATATATATGCTTTTCAGAAAAAGAGCACTGGTTTAATAAATTTGGGAGACAGCGCAAACTAGAGCCTTTCCCTTGAGCTAAAAACAATAAAGATTTTGCAGTATAAATATCAATTTTCTTTGCTTACCCAGCATTTCCCAAATATTTAAGTGTATAGAACTGTGCCTGGTACTTCCCTTATAAATATTTGTTGAGTGAAACTTATCACAGGACCATTCCCCCCCCCCCCCCCAAAATGCCCA
>NW_005364596.1:3384961-3388071 GCF_000412655.1 Myotis brandtii
TGACAGTACAAAGAATTGATGTTTCCAATGGAAGGAATTCGGGAAAAACAGGTTTATTCTGCAAGAGACGAGTATGCAATTCTTGTGTCTTCCTGACCTACAAACCCCATCTTGGTGCTTCCTAATGAATTAATTGTTGATTTTAGATGACGTGACCCCATTTCCTGGTCCCAGGTGATTAGACTCCAGATGGGCACGTGATCCAAAGGCTGCTATCTATAGGCTGGCCAGATACTTAAAATATATGCTAGCACTAAAGGTTTTGTGGGGAGCTTAAATTGGATTGTGACAGGCAGACCAAATTCGGACCTGTCACTTGGATAGCTGGAATGTGAGACAACCATTCCGTCAGTCGGTAGGGGTAGAAATAGAAATAGAAGCAGAGAATCAATGAATTTCCATTCTATGGAGCCCTTGGTGCTAGTTCTTCATTATCCTGTTGTGTGGCTGCTGAAACACTTCTCTTTCCCTTTCTTATACCATCTTTAGAAGAAAACCCCATTAAGTGAGGTAGCCCATCTATGTCTCTATTTCTCACTAAATGAAAGAGTCTAATTATTACATGATGTCAGGGAGAGAGGCCTATGCTCTCTTACTCAGAGTGAGGGAACCTTCTACTCACCTGTCTAGTCAGGGAAGAAGTGCCACTATGACATGTCCTTCACAAGCATGCAAAGCCAGTGGGGGTTCAACAACAGGTAGGACAGGGTAGGGGAGGCTGGCAAACCAACTTCTCAGGCAGGGTTTTCAACTGTCATAGGAAACTCTTTGTCAATAGATGCAGAAGAAACTGGATATAGGTGAGAATTTTTCTTTAAAAAAATATCGAAATACATGCTGAAAGTTCTAGTTCTGGGCATGTTATTCCCTCCGCTTTTCAGAAAAAGAGCACTGGTTTAATAAATTTGGGAGACAGCGCAAACTAGAGCCTTTCCCTTGAGCTAAAAACAGTAAAGATTTTGCAGTATAAATATCAATTTTCTTTGCTTACCCAGCATTTCCCAAACATTTAAGTGTATAGAACTGTGCCTGGTACTTCCCTTATAAATATTTGTTGAGTGAAACTTATCACAGGACCATTCCCCCCCCCCCCCCCAAAACCCCCCTCTTCACCGACAAACAGAAAGGAATAAGTAGAAAGTTAATTGTAGACGAAAGGTGACAAGTAGAAGGAAAGAGCACATGGACAGCGGTGAAGCTGAAACTGTTGTGCAAAATTTAGCTAATTACTATAGCAGAGCTGGTCTAGGAAATAATGGACATCCAGGAGAAGGGCGCACAGTCACTAGTCCAGGTCTATGGAGGAGTCAAAACGAAATCATTCCCTAGGTATTTGTTAGGAGACGCTTTTGAGGAGTGGGGAACAGCACCCAGAAAATCCTACTTAAGTCCACAGACATGCCAGGTCTAGAATGTCAATGAGAAGAGATAGAATATTGACATTGAGACACCAAGTCAATCAGTGGGTTTAGCTGCAATTTTCATGAGGTAGAAGAAATTAAATTGAGATGCCAAGAGCAACAGAACTTGCCTGTTGTTACTGTGCAGACAGCCTCACTGCAGGCCGAGCATTTGGGGAGTTATCACAAGAAAGAAACATGCCTGCTTTGGGGTGTCATGATTCTATTTTAAAAGTAGTCTTTATTTTTTATTTTTTAAATATATTTTATTGATTTTTTACAGAGAGGAAGGGAGAGGGATAGAGAGTTAGAAACATCGATCAGCTGCCTCCTGCACACCCCCTACTGGGGATGTGCCTGCAATCAAGGTACATGCCTTTGACCGGAATCGAACCTGGGACTCTTCAGTCCCCAGGCTGACGCTCTATCCAGTGAGCCAAACCAGCTAGGGCAGTCTTTATTTTTTAGAACAGTTTTATATTTACAGAAAAATTGAGCAGGTACATTAAGATGGTACAGAGAGTTCCCATATACCACCACATTCAATTTCACCTATTATTAGTATTTTACCTTAGTATTATTACATTTAATGAATCAATACTGATACATTAATATTAATGAAAGTTCACAGCTTATTCAGATTTCCTTAGTTTTTACCGAATTTCTTTTTGTGTTCCAGGGCCCATTCAGGACACCACATTACATTTAGTCCTCATGTCTCCTTAGGCTCCTCTTGGCCCTGCCAGTTTCTCAGACTTCCCTTGTTTTTGACACCTTGACAATTTTGAGGAGTACTGGCCAGGTATTTTGTGGGTTATCCCTCTATTGGAATTTGCCTGATGTTTTCGTCATGATTCACCTGAGGTTATGGGTTTTTGGAGGAAGGTCCAGAGAGATAGAGTGTCATTTTCATCACAACGTCACATCAAGACTGCATGTTATCAACATGATTTATCACTATTGATATTGATCATGATTACCTGCCTGAGACAGTGTTTGCCAAGTTTCTTCACCATGAAGTTACTCTTCTTCTCTCCATTTCCTTAATACTATTTGGAAAGAAGTGTGCACAGTGCATATTTAAAGAGGTAGAGATTTATGCTCCCTCTCCTTGAGAGTCAAGTATCTACATAAATTAGTTGTGATTCTTCTGCATGGGAGATTGTTTCTTTTCCCTACTTATTTTTCAATCATTTATCTATATTGATATGGACTCAAACACTTATTTTATATTTGTGATAATCTAATAATCTATACTAATAAAAGTAATATGCTAATTAGACTGGGAGACCTTCCAGACATCCTTTTGGACAAAGCCGGGGTCTTGGCCGGCCTGCAAACCACCCCCAAACGGCCCTAAGTCCCTCGCCCAGGTCAGCCACGCCCCCCAACCGGGACCCCCTGAAGGGGATGTGGCCAGCCTGAAAATGGCCCTCAGCCCCTCACCCAGGCTGACCACGCCCCAATGGGGTGAGGGTCCCCACTGAGGAGCTTGGCCAACCTGCAAACAGCCCTCAGCCCCTCACCCAGGCTGGCGAGGCACCCCAGTGGGGACCCCCACCCTGAAGGGGGTGTGGCCAGCCTGAAAACAGCCTTCAGCCCCTCACCCAGGCTAGCCACACCCCCATGGGGTGAGGGCCCCCCCGGGGGGGGCTTGACCAGCCTGCGAACAGCCATCAGCCCCTCACCCAGGCTGGCCAGGCACCCCAG
>NW_005364596.1:3389137-3395539 GCF_000412655.1 Myotis brandtii
GTGTTTGGCCTGGGGATTGGCTAAAGGGCAGAAGATGGCTCTGATCGCAGGCTAGGCCTAGGGACCCTGCCTGCACAATTTCGTGTGCTGGGCCTCTAGTACATGTATATAATACACACACATCTATAAATATTCCTATATGTAGTCATTAGTATCTACATTAGAGTAAACATGAGTTCTTACTAATGTCACCAATTCAAATCCAGTACCAACTGAATTATTCTAGCCTCCTCCCAATTCATACCACTTTCTTACCTGAATCTCACTGCACCAGTTGAGAAACATGGCTCTCACTTTGTGCCATCCATTTACTTACCTATTTGGTTCCATTATGCTTGTATAGCAGCATCAGAATCATGAACTCTATCATCAATTAGAGCACAATGCTTATGTGCAGTTCCTTATGCCTTCAGTTTTACAGACTCCACTCATTTCCATATTTACTCAGGTCAGCACCCCACTCCCCTTTGTTGACACTGTAAGGAAATTAAAAGATGGAGGAATAAATTTACACATTGAAATAGTTTTAAAGACATGTCATACATTTTAATTTGTTAATACTAAATTATACTGTCTGGGGATGTATATTTAAATGGTGAAACTTAAAAAAAAAAAGCAAAGAACTTATTACTATAGAAGTAACCTCATAAGAAAGAAACTTCTACTTTTGGGCAGAAAAAATATCAGTGATTGGATGTACTCTCCCACTTGAAACAATTAACAGAAACCGAATAACATAATACACAAAACAGTGGTTTCAGACATTGGATAGCAGGCAGTACTTGACAGTGATTCCTGAAAATGGGGAAACAAATAAGATAAGCCCTAGAATTGCCTTAGCTTACAATAGGGAGGAAGTTGCCAGGCTCCAAAGCAGGGTTGGGGAACCGAGGCAGAGACCAGTCGTCTCGTGAGTTAAGAAGTTGGAGCTTGGAGTCTGGGAGATGGGGCAGAGTACAGTTAGAGAGGAGAAAGCAGGGTAGAGAAGAGAGAGCTACCACAGAGCAAGCTCCAGAGATGGCAGGAAGTCCACCAGGCAAAAGGCAGTGGGGAAACTAATGGAGGACAGAGAAACACACACAAAAGGAGCAGAGGGAAAATGCCTGGAGCTCACAACCAGCAGAAAATAGACTGTGCTCCCACCAGCCAGTGGAGAACGTTGGCATGGGCAAAGCACTCAAAATGGTGTTCTGAGTGGTGGGACACAATTAGTCATAGATGAATGGTTATTCTGATGCCACTGAATGATGCTAAAATCAAACCTTGAAAGGATTAAACTGTTCCCAAGTAACTTGACTATGACCCAGAATAAAGTTCAAGAATATTTGTAGAAATATAAAACTATGCAGCATTCAACAAAGTAAAATTCATAATATCAGGGGTCTGGTAAAGAGGAGGAAGAAGGGAAGATATGGCTCATAGCAACAACAACAAAAAAGAATCATTGCAAAGAGATGTAAACACATATAATAGAATTAGTAGATAAAGACATTAAAAGAGCTTTGTTACATATATTCAAACAGGTAGGGGAAAGATTTCATGTTAAATGGAGGCATAGGATATACACATATGTTTTGTTAATCCTCACCTGAGGATATTTTCCCATTGATTTTTAGAGAGAGTGAAAGAGAAAGAGAGAGAGAAATATGGATTGGTTGCCTCCCACATGGCCCTGACTGGGGCTGTGGATCGAGCTTGCAACCGAAGTATGTGACGTTGACTGGAATAAAACCCGTGACTTTAGTCCATGGGCCAATGCTATATCCACTGAGCCAAACCGGCCAGGGCAAGATATATCTATATATTTAAAAGACCCATATTGACCTTCTAGAGATGAAAAATAAAATGTTTGACAGGGAATATATAGAGAATTTTAAAACTCAGGAATAGGAGAACAAACAACTCAATTAGAAAATGGGCAAAAGTTCTGAGCAGACACTTAAAGAAGATACATAGGAGCCAAAGGCACATGAAAAGGTGTTTAGCATTACTGTCCTTAGGGAAGAACAAACTAAAACCATAATGAGGGCCCCGCTGGTGTGGCTTAGTGGTTGAGTGTCAACCCATGAACCAGGAGGTAATGGTTCTATTTCTGGTCAGGGCGCATGTCTGGGTTTCAGGCTTAATCCCCAGTAGGGGGCATTCAGGAGGCAGCCGACCAATGATTCTCTCTCATCATTGATGTTTCTATCCCTCTCTCCTCTCCCTTTTAAATTAATTAAATAAACCACACACACACACACACACACACACACAAAACAACATAATGTGGTACCACTGCATACTACTACAATGACTAAAATGAAAAAGACCAACTGTACCAAGTGTTGGCAAGGATATAGAACAACTACAATTCTCATGCACTACTGGCAGGAATATAAAATTGTAAAACCATTTTGGAAAATGATTTTGGCAGTTTTCAAAAAGTTAAACATATGCCTGCCATAAGGCCCAGTCTTTCCCCTCCTAGGTAATTACCCCAGGGAAAGGAAAGAATATGTCCACACAAAGACTTGTGTATAAATGCTCATGGCAACTTTATTTGCAATAGCTCCAAACGGAAATTACCTAAATATCCTTCAACAGACGAATAAACAAATCCTGGTATATCCATGTGTTGAGTTTCGCTAAGCTACTCAATGATATTGCTGCTTCAGCATCCATTTTGATTGGCCAAGTGCCTGTGGGAGCCTTAAGCTGACATTAGCCTCCTTATGCAATTGTACACTCTAGATCAGACATTTTCAACCAGTGTGCCTCAAGAATTTTTAAAACATGCAATACCTGACTATTTAGAGAGGGGCACTGATCTCTATTCCCTTAGATTTCAAATAATAATTAAAAAAAGACAATGGTCATCCACTGTAAATGAATCAAATTATATATTTTTTGTCAGATCGTCAAAAAATATATTTTTTGGTGTACCCCAGAGTTTTTAGTAATTAGCTTCTGTGTGCTGTGAGATGAAAAGGGTTGAAAATCACTGTTCTAGATAATAGCTTGCTGAGTCACAAGCAAATACAAATTCTGGATATGACTTCCTTGACAGCTCTTGTGATCATCACTCTCCCCTGCCTCCAAGACTTTCCCTTTGCATGCATTTTAGGTGAGAGCCTCATGGAGCTTCTCTAAACTCTGCTCTTGTTAGCTTGACTTGAACAATTTGTGCCCAGCTTGGGAAACCCAGAGCATCCATTAGCGGAGACTCATAAAAGCATATGCTTCAGGTCCTATCCCTCTCTCTGTCTGCACCCTGCCTTGGCCTCTCATGTAGCTCCTGAAGGTGTGCTGTGTACCTCCGCCAGGACTGTGAGTAATAAACGTCTGTATTTCAATTTCTCTTGTGGTCCGTTGTTGGCAACTCACTATCCAGCATCCTGTGCTCTACTTAACAAATGTTAATTTAACAAAAGCATGACATGGTAGAATGGCATACTAATCATCCATAAAATGGAATGGACTATTGATATGCACAGCAACATAGGTAAATCTCATCATAATTATGCTGGAAGAATCTAGGGAAAAGAATATACACCGTGTTTGGCGCTGCTTCCCACTAGTCACTACTCATTTATTTTAACATATAAAAATTTTTAACACAATGTTTTACATATAGTGAGGTACTTAAAGATAATCTTTGTCCTTAATTAAATTATTGAAGCTTGGAATGCTCTTCCAAGCTCATTGCTATTATTGGCAGAATTCAGAATTACACTGAGATTCAATTCTGTATACAGATCCTTGATTAAGAGTCCTGTAGAAAAAGCTATAGGGAACCACAGACATTTTAATTGGTCTAGTAACAAGACCAAATTTCACTTTTAGAAATATCACTCTGACAGAAGTTTTAAGAATGTTGTGAGTGGCAGAGCAGCTGCACCGGTGGGAGGATGTGCAGTTAAGGGGCTTAGCAGTGATTCAGGTTGGATATGGGAAAGGCCTAATTTGAGATAGTTGCAGTCTAGTAAACAAACAGGGGACTTACACTGAGTGGCCAGATTATTATGACAACCCCACCAGTACTCGTTGGGCCACATTTTGCCTTCAATACTGTGGCAATTCTTCTTGGCATTGACTTCACAAGATGTTGAAAGGTGATGCGAGGAATCTGACACCATGCCTGATGAATAGCACTGTCCAGTTCTGTGAGATTTGATGGTTGTGGAACCAGCTGCCTGATGGCTCTTTTAACTTCGTCCCACAAATGCTCTTGTGCTATTCAGACGTTTATAATGATCTGGCCCTCTAGCAACTTCAGCGGGAAATTATAGCTAATTTGCCTACAAACTTCAGGTGGTCATAATAATCTGGCCACTCAGTGTATTTGCCAGCTATCAAGAGGTAGCAGCTTCAGGTTTTAGAGATTGGGGTATGTGTATTGAGGGGAGATGGAATGGGGTTATGGAGGAGCAGAGCTTCACATTAACTATCTAGCTATTAAGAGGTAGCAGCTTCAGGTTTTAGAGATTGGAGTATGTGTATTGAGGGGAGAGGGAGATGGGGTTATGGAGGAGCAGAGCTTCACATTAACTATCTTGGTGCCAGGGGCAAGCTGTGGGGGAGCACTAAGAGTCATGGCGATGGGAGAGGAGATAACTCATGGAGGAAGCTCCTCCAGACCCTCTAGCTCATCCTATGAGCTAGCCCTGCAATAACTGGGTGAACTTGAAAATGTTCTCCACAGGTGGGCATTTTACCCTAAGGTAACATGCAGCCCACTTAAGCTTGAATTTCAGTCCCCTAAGGATTTCCTGAGAAGCTAATAATATAGAGGTACCTTTTCAGCTTGGTCAGTGAGAAGTACTGGACAGAAATCTCCTGATGTGAAGAAAGGTTTCCAAGTGGGTGTTAACCAAAGAAGAGGTTCAGGCTGTAACAACAACAACAACAAAAGCATTTATTTTTGGGAATCTGAGAGACTCCGATTCAGGGAGCACCCCAAACTGCTCTGGAGAGAACAAAGGAAGACAAGGTTTACAAAGGCAGAAACCACAGTGTAATTCTTCCATGAAAATGAAAGATCCGTTAACAGGGATGGCTAGTTCCAATATGCACACATATATAATTACATACTGTTTTTGTGATTAATCACTATGCCTTAATTATATTCAATTTGTAACAATGAAATTGGGGGTCACCACAACATGAGGAACTGTTTAAAGGGTTTCGGAATTAGGAAGGTTGAGAACCACTGCCCTAAGGTAACATGCAGCCCTCTTAAGCCTGAATTTCAGTCCTCTAAGGATTTCCTGAGAAGCTAATAATATAGAGGTACCTTTTCAGCCTGGTCAGTGAGAAGTACTGGACAGAAATCTGATGTGAAGAGAGGTTTCCAAGTGGGTGTTAACCAAAGAAGAGGTTCAGACCTCTAAGCCCAGTCGAGAAATTAATTATGGATGTCCAGAGATGGCGCATCAACTTTGTAAACATATTATGCATTGAGCAGAAGGTTAAAGTGAAGAGGAATTTGTGGAAATTATTTTTTGGAATCTGAGAGACTCAGATTCAGGGAGTACCCCAAACTGCTCTGGAGAGAACAAAGGAAGGCAAGGTTTACAAAGGCAGAAACCACAGTGTAATTCTTCCATGAAAATGAAAGATCCGTTAACAGGGATGGCTAGTTCCAATATGCAAATGAGGGAGGGAAAAACTACAAGGAAGTAGGAAAGTCCATACATTTCCATGCAGCAGTTGCTCTAACAGCGGTTCTCAACCTGTGGGTGGCGAACCCTGAAAATACATCCTGCATATCAGATATTTACATTAGGATTCATAACAGTAGCGAAATTACAGTTATGAAGTAGCAACGAAAATAATTTTATGGTTGGGGGTCACCACAACATGAGGAACTGTATTAAAGATTTCCATGCAGCAGTTGCTCTAGAATGTTTATGGCTCAGCCCTGAGCAGAGGTTAGCAACAGGTTAGTGACTTATGGCAGCTCTGAGAACCGAGGCACAATGTTCAGAGGCCCCACTTCCGTAATGGCCTCCTGCCTATTGAAGTGACTCTCTTAGCAGCTTATTCCATTATGGTTTCTCCATTATCGTGGGGGAAGGAGGACACTTTGCAAATAGCCTCTAAGCCCAGTCGAGATATTAATTATGGATGTCCAGAGATGGCGCATCAACTTTCTAAACATAATTATGCGTTGAGCAGAAGGTTAAAGTGAAGAGGAATTTGTGGAAAGTAAGTTCAGTGAATCAATCCTTCCCTTTGCAAGCATGGAAAATCCATTTTTAAATGTGCCTTGGTTCACAAGGGCACAGACTGGGTGGACACGAGGCTGGTAGCCTGGTTTTGGAGGAAAAGCCAGAAGGGCAGAATTTCACATCCATGTCTTCTCCCAAGAGCATTGGCGCGGAGAGTCAGCAGCCATTCCCCAGGAGGCCGGCTCCCTGC
>NW_005364596.1:3395842-3406644 GCF_000412655.1 Myotis brandtii
TCCTGTCGGCCTCCGGGCGCTGAGAATCCCGGCACCCGCGCGCGCTCTGCGGCCATGGAGGGACCCGGGAGCCTGTACAAGAAAGTCAAGCTGAGCAACAACGTGCAGAACTGGGTGAGTGGCGACCGAGGAGGCTCGGAGCCTCCGGCTGCCGCTGGTTCCGGAGCCCCTGCCTGCCTTCCGCCTCCTTTGCATCCTCCCCGGAGCGCCGGGGATGGGTACCAGAGGCCGCAGCGCCGTCCAACCGGGGTGTGGGTGGTGCGGGTCGGGGGCTGGCCGTGCTGCGGTCCGACCCGCCCTCAGTGGGAAGAACGTCCTCTTCCCCGGTTCCTCGGCTCAGATGAGACCTCGAATTAAAGTCTTTGCGGAGAGAGCCGGCGGCTGCTGAAACCTGCACCTTTGAAAGGGGAGCTGGTTGCATCCCCTGGAGTGGCGTGAAGGTCTGCAGAGGGCGGAGGCGGAGGCGCAGGCGGGCGTCTTTGGGTGAGCTGCTGGTTTTTCTTGGCTCTGCCAGCGCAGTTACCCAGGGTTGTGTCCATTTCCAAGTCTTTCCATTGCTGCGCTTCGGTGTGAAGAGAGGGTGCCCAACAATGTATCCATTCATGAGTTGAGAATTCACTGAACTGAGGTTCTTTGTGGCTCGGTGTAAAATGGGAATGTCTGACATTACATGGAGTTTCAAGACACGATTCCTGGAGACGGTAAGGTGTGGGAAGACTCATGGTTTATAACGTTTAGCAACGACAGCCAGCTGGCTTTGATGGTCGGATGGTGTGTCCTCATTTAGGTTGCTTCCTTCCTTATTCTTTGGTAAGAAACAGCCTTAATCCAAACCCATTAGTGCCCTTCTGGGTGGGGTGGGGAGGTGGTGTCCACTTTGGCTCTTTGAAAAGGCGCTGGTTTTAGGTTTAGGTGGACATTTTTATTTCACAGTGCAACAGAATCATGAGGTTTAAATGCAGCCTTTGCAAATCATTTCAGGCAAATGTTCATTTGCAGTCAGTCGTTTTCCATATCTGTTGTTGCCAAGGATGCTCACCTGATTGCTTTCTCCATTTAGTTATTATCTTTTCCTTAGGTTTTAAGGGAAGGCGGGTTCGAACATTGGGAAGAGCACTTACTGGACTGCTGGCCTGGTCTCTGGTACCAGCTTTGCCATTTATTAGTGTGTGATCTTGAGGAAAATAACTTTACTTTAAACCTCAATTGACTAAAGAAGGGTATGATCGTGTGTTCTTCACAGGGTTATTTTGAAGGGTAAAGAAGATAATTTGAAAGTGCAACAAAGTGTCATAAAATTGTTGACTCTGCTCCTGTTACCCTGAGTATTTCCTGGTTAGGGGAATAGGGGACTCAGTTAAAGTATTTAAAGGTAATTTCAGTTACACCATCTGTTGCTCATTTATTTACTATTCCATTTGCCAAACAAGTGCATATTTTTTGTAGAGACCTGTGCCAGACGTAGAAAAGATGAAAAATGAGGGACTCAGTGTTTGCATTCTTGTTGCTCATGGCCTGATTGGGGTTGTAAATGACCTTGCCAGGTGATGAGTTTGTCATTTTGACCACAGTCGTGGTGTAAGACAAATTTTTTTTTTTCAATTTGGAGGAGAGATTAATTTAGCCTGGGTGTTTTGAGGAGGGTTTACAAAAGAGAAATGTATTCAAATTTCTGAGGCAGAGAGGAGCTGTGTGAATAAGGGCTGGGAATAAGAATTATTTTTTTATTCCAAGACCAACTAAGAGTTTAACTACTCTGGAGAGTTTTTGTTGAGGAGTGGAGATAAAATTCGATAAGCTGGGACTAGGTTATACAGTTGTTTTTGTTAATCCTCACCCGAAGATATTTTTCCATTGATTTTTAGGGAGATTGGAAGAGAGAGGGAAAGACTGAGAGAAACATTGATGTGGGAGAAACATATCGATTGGTTGCCTCCTGCATACATCCCAACCAGGGCCCAGGCGAGGGAGGAGCCTGCAACCAAGGTACGTGCCCTTGACCAGAATCGAACCTGGGACCCTTTGGTCCGCAGGCTGACGCTCTATCCACTGATCCAAACTGGCTAGGACTAGGTTATGCAGTTGTTAATGTTTGCTTCTAGTGTTAAGACTTGATTCTGTGGGAGATTTTTTGAAAATATATTTTTATTTTATTATTACATTTTTTCAAAAACGTATTTTATTGTTTTCAGAGAGGAAGGGAGGGACAGAGAAAGAGATAGGAACATTAGTGATGAGAAAGAATTATCGATTGGCTGCCTCCTGCATGCCCTACACTATGGATCCCAGGCATGTGCCCTGACCGGAAATGGAAACGTGACCTCCTGGTTCATAGGTTGATGCTTAACTGCTAAGCCACACTGGCCTGGCATTCTGTGGGAGATTTTTGATGAGGCTAGAATTTTTAATTTTCAGGGCCTTGTAAGTCTTTTTTGCCCCAGTAGGGAACACCCACCGTGTTTCCAGGATTGAGAGTGACACAAATTTGAAGAACCCATACACCTTTAATGTTCCTATTACATGATAAAACCGGTGTTCCAGGAAGACTGTGTGCTGGAGAAATTAGACATTGTTCCAGATGTGGAAGCCCTGGAAAACAGATAGGGTTATAATGAGGTTTAAATGAATTACAGTCATACCTCATTTTATTGCACTTCACAGATACTGTGTTTTCATCAACATTGAGGTAAGACCTTTCTTCAGCAAAAAGATTATTACTCAGTGAAGACTCAGTTGATGGTTATGATTTTTAGCAATAATGTATTTCTAAATTATTTATGCAGTGTTTTTTTTTTTAGACATAATGCTATTGCACACTAAATAGACTGCATTGTAGTGTAAAGATAATTTTTATGTGCACTGCGAAACCAAGCATTTCTGTTACTGGTTTTATTGTGGTAGCCTGGAACCAAACCTGAGATATCTCTGAGGTATGCATGGAACATGCCTTGGGACATGCCTGGGACATGCTTTGTTCCACATGTTGGGGATGCAGTGGTAAAACAACAGAAAGGGGTTCTGCTCTCACGGGTATTACATTCTACTTGAGAGACTGTTAATTAAAAAGCAACAAATAAATGAATGAGATAATTCTCCCTTTACTAGTTCTACCTTTTCTGAACATTTTGCCCCTTATACTGTTAGATGCCTTTTATCGAAGGCCAGCTGCCCATTCTGGATTTTGGGGGAGATTGAGGTAGTACAAAAATGAAATGAGTGCAGGAATGGAACACACAGCATATTAAAGACCAACCGAGAGGCCTGTATAGTCATTCTTTGGAGCATGGGCCTGGCTGTTGTCAGGGGCAGGTATTGATCTTCCCATCCTAGAAGCCAGGGAGATATTGCAGGAATAATTGCCCAAAGAGGAAAAGCTGGACTTTTTACCAAGAATGTACGCTTTTTTTTCCTGATGATATTTTTTTCTATTGATTTTTAGAGAGAGTAGAAGGGAAAGAGAAAGACAGAAAGACCAATGTGAGAGAGACACATCGATTGGTTACCTCCTGCATGCCCCCGACCAGGGCCGAGAGCCTCTAACCAAGATATGTGCCCTTGACCAGAATCAAACCTGGCCTTCAGTCCGTAGGCTGACGCTCTATCCTAGGGCAGTGGTAGGCAAACTCATTAGTTAATAGAGCCAAATATCACAGTACAATGATTGAAATTTCTTTTGAGAGCCAAATTTTTTAAACTTAAACTATATAGGTAGGTACATTGTTATTAACTTAATTAGGGTACTCCTAAGCTGGCCTTTGCTAAAAACGTCCTCAACCTGATTGAGGTACATTCACTGAGGTCGACCCCTTCCAACTCTCCCATCCACACTCGTCTTGTATACTTGTCTTGTCTATCTCCTTTCGTTCATCCTCTCTCTATATGTCCAAACCATCTCAACATACCTTTCTCAATCCTCGACACTACATCTTCTTTCACTCCACAACGTTCCCTAAAATTAACTTAATAAACTTTACTTAAAGTTTTAAGTCAACTTTGCACTGTACGTGCGCGCCTGCACGTGGTATTTTGTGGAAGAGCCACACTCAAGGGGCCAAAGAGCCCCATGTGGCTCGCGAGCCGCGGTTTGCCAACCACTGGCCTAGGGCACCAAGAATGTATTCTGTAATGTTGACTAACAACAACAGAAGAAGAATGATAGCAAGGTCTAGCTCTGTATTGTCCAATCTGGTAGCCACCTGTCACCTGTGGCAACTTAAAATTTAGCCAAAGTTAAATAAAATAAAAAATTCTGTTTCTTAGTTTCTCTAGCCACATTTCAAGTGCTGCATTGCCTCATGTAGCTACTGGCCACTGTATTGGACATGCAGTATAGACCATTTTCATCATCTCAGAACAACAGGGCAGGTCTAGATAGTCACATTGGGCTGGGTGCCAACATTTTTTCTACTTACCTATGTATATTTGTATTTTGGTTTTATCTTTACTTTCTTACCAGGACAAGGACATTTCAAGAGATAGTGGCTGCTATCAGGATTGTAGGCAATTCTGAGCTCTGGCTCCTCGCAGGGCACCCAGCATTGTTAGCCTCCCCTTAGCACAGTTGCTTCTCTAAATTTGAAACGTGAAATAAACTTCCCCAGCCTGGCTTTGTTACATAGAATTTTGAGGATTAGGTCTTTACCAGTGGTTCTCAACCAGATAAAATTTTGCCACCCCCGGGGACATTTTGCAATATCTGGAGACATATTTGGTTGTTACAATTTGTGTGTGTGTGTGTGTGTGTGTGTGTGTCCCTGTGCATACGCTCATGCCTCTGGCGAGTAGAGGCTAGAGGTGCTGCTAAACATTCTACATGCACATGATAGCTTCAACAGTAGATTATCTGGGCCAGAAAGTCATTATTTATGAAGCTGAGAAAGTTTGCTCTACTCTCGGCTTTGACTTAACAAAAGGGGAAAATGTTATGTAAGACTTATATGCAAAAGTAGTAATTTAAAATAAAATCCAATTGATACTAGAATTCCCTTTTCCACCCACTTGGAAGTTACCATCTCTTGCTCTGAGATGGATCAATTACCCATAGCATACCAACAATAAAACTCCAACCCTGAATTGTTTTAAAAACACATTACAGTGGGGCCTTGACTTAAGAGTGTCCTGACTAAGGAGTTTTTTGAGATACCAGCTGTCTCTCCGCTGATTTTTTGCATTGAGTTGACAGAGTAATTTGAGTTAACGAGCTCCCTAAGGAGCTCCTTAACGAGCTCGGTCTCAGGACGAATTTAACTCGTAAGTCAAGGCCCCACTGTACTAAGTAATTAGTTCACATGAAGAGTATAATGCTTCTTTTTGTTACTTACCTAAGAGGCAATCATTTTAGTGAAATATCATTTCCTAAGAACACAGTTCTTTACCAAATAAGTGAGTAAAACTAAGTGAGTGAAACTAGTGAAGATATTATACATTATAGAAGTTCATTTCTTACTTCAGAAGAATGCAGCCATTAGGTTGCTTTCTCTTATTCTTTCTACTTTCTTTGATGTTTGCATCCCTTCCCTTTGTCTTTATCTCTCTTTTGTGTTAAAGTGTACAATTCAGTGTGTCTTTGTATATTCACAGAGTTGTGCAACCATCACCAATATGTAATTTGAGAATATTTTCATCACCCCTAATGGAACCCTATACCCATTAGTAATTGTTCCCTACCTTCCTGCTCCCCCCACTTCCAGCCCCTGACATCCAATAATACACTTTGTGTCTTCGGATTTCCTTGTTCTAGACTCCTATAAATGGAATAATACAGTATGTAGCCTTCTGTGTGTGTTTTCTTTCACTTAACATTATGTTTTCAAGGTTAATTCACGTTGCAGCATGTATCAGTAGTTCAACCTTTTATATAGTTGAATATTCCATTGTGTGGATATACCACCCTTTGTTCATCAGAGGCAGTGAGGGGCGATCAGGCCTGCAGGAGGGATCAGTTAGGGGTGACCAGGAAGGCAGGCAGGTGAGCGGTTAGGAGCCAGTGGTCCAGGATTGTGAGAGGGATGTCTGACTGCCAGTTTAGGCCTGATCCCTGGGATTGGGTCTAAACTGGCAGTTGGACATCCCCCGAGGGGTCCTGAATTGGAGAGGGTGCAAGCTGGGCTGAGGGGACCCCCACCCCATGCATGCATTTTGTGCACCGGGCCTCTAGTTACAAATAATGCTGCTGTGAGCAATTGTGTAGAAGTTTTTCTGTGCACTCATGGTTGTAATAGTTAATTTCAACCTTTCCGGTAGAAGTTAGTGAGCTTTTGGCTGCCAGCCTCTGAACTCCCTTCATATATGTGGGGACTGTCCTGCTGTCATCATGGTTGAGGCAACGGTCTGTGACCATGCAATGATTTCTTTATCTGTTTGTAGTCAGTGTCCTTCCCTGAAATGTATGTTCTCTTTTGTCCCCAGTATCTAGAAGGGATCAATCAACAATACTGAATGAATGAACAGGTAGTTCCAGACTCATTTCTGACCTCTAGGAATCTTTTAGGGCTGGGCTCCCCACCTGGAGGTTGTCCAGGGCCCTTCCGTTGAAGGTATTGATATAAAAAAATCTATTAGGTAAATATTTAAATATTTTTAGTTTTTAAAACAAAATAGTTGTGGAGACAACATATATACGCAGAGCATGCCTGACAGTTGATGGCGATCAGATAAGCATGCTGGTCGTTTGGTCCCCATTCAGGAGGTTTGGGGTAGGGCCTGATCCGCTTCCTGCCATGCAATCCGTGTTGCTACTTGTGCATGTAGTTGCAAGGCTTATGTGTAGCCTTCTCAAGTTTTCTCAACCTTCAGGAATGTATGATCTTCACTTGTGCTGTTTGGCTTGGTATTGTCCAAAAACTAACTTCAGTTATCAGTAACTGAACTAAAGGTTTCAGTCATCAATAACTCTGTGAACTGAGTGTTTCTTCTTATTGTATATTACTATCTCTTCAGTGTTATCCAAATTATGTCTTGGCACTTAAAAGGAATGTGCCTGTTACAGGGATTCTCTTTGGAGAGAGACATTGTTGAGCAGTCAGTTTAAGGTAGATTGTGGGATGGGTGAGAGAAGTGCAAGTCCTGAATTATTCTTGCTATTTGGTATATGCTCTGTGCCTTTACAAATTTCACCTAAAAATGCGGGGTTCTGTATAAAATCCTAGTAAAGTCACAAAGCATGAAATTCTCTAAATGCCATCGTAGGAAAACTTAATTTGCCCCATAGGGAGTGGCTAAAATAACAAAACAGCTCACGTGGAAATTAAGGTGGTTCAGAAAGAAGCACAGGGCCACTTGTGTGTGTGATGAGGACAGCAGTTTGTAGAATGTGTAGCAAAGGTGCAGTGGGACATCAGAGGCCATGTGACTCTGTCTAGCCCAGCAACAGGACTCATAGTCATTTTAGTCGTGGATTCTTTTGAAATGAATTGCCCAGTTCTGCTAGATTTAAGATTTCTGAAGGGTTTAGTCATCATTTCATTTGCATGTTATGCAGAGAATACAAATCATGCTGTAAAATAAATGCCTTGTATCTAACTTTTACTGAACACTGGCTAGGCACCAGAAGAGAGGATGGGCATTGTGGAAGAAAAACACACAAAGGACTGTATGTCACTCAGAGTGCCTGATCTGTCTCCCCAAGCAAGTCAAAAAATATATGCACAAAAAGACACCTAAAAGTATTAAAGGGTCTATAAATAACAAACAAATGATACGGGTAGTAAATGTTACAGGGTCTATAACACGTAACGAAGCCATTGAAGACAAAGACTAGGAATGTAGAGTCAGAAAGAAATACTAACTTAACTCACTCTTGGTCCTTAGTCACTCATGTTATATTTTTCTGTTAGAATTATAGGAAGGATTTATCTGGAATGGGTGGGGAAGAAAAAGAAAGGGGGAGGGCAGTGAGAAGAAGATTGCATATGGAAGTGGCCTTTAGGTGCTTTATGAAGTTCAGGCATATTCCCAGCACCTTGCAGTTTCAGTAGTTTTAAAAAGTGCTTTTTGATTTATTCTAAAGAACTGGGAGGGAGGAGAATGTGGCACATCCTTTCTTTTTTTAAAGTTTATTTTATTTTATTTTTTAAATATATTTTATTGATTTTTTACAGAGAGGAAGGGAGAGGGATAGTTAGAAACATCGATGAGAGAGAAACATCGACCAGCTGCCTCCTGCACACCCCACACTGGGGATGTGCCCACAACCAAGGTACATGCCCTTGACCAGAATCGAACCTGGGTCCCTTGAGTCCGTAGGCCGATGCTCTATCCACTGAGCCAAACTGGTTAGGGTTAAAGTTTATTTTTTTATTGAAAAGTATCAAACATACATAAACAATAAGCCTCCTTGTACCCAGACTGCCATATTTGCTGCCTGATTTTTTTTTTTTAAATGTAGGAGCATTCTTTTCTAGTGATTAAAGCAAAAGATCTCTGCTTATCTATATTTTCTCTCAGCCATATCTTCAGTAGATTATTGCTTGTCAGATAATTTTTGTACATTCTACTCAATTTACTAAGGAAAGCAGAAGACAAGTTATAGGGCTAAAATGAATTAAAATTCATCCAGATACATGTTTCTTTTTGCCCCAAAGCAAAGTAACTTGGAAAAATATCCCCAAACAAAATGACCCAGTCAAACCTGTTGTGCAAGTACAGGACACTAACTTGTAGGCAACCTCCTTGTTGCTTTCCCCATTTCCTGTCTGTTCCTCCTCAGCAGCCTGCCAGGGAGCTAAAACAGGAGGAGGTGCCTCTGCTTCCAGGAGGTGCAGCTGTCCGTGTTTGAAACCCTGTATTTTGCTTAAGATATTGGAAGTGCAGAGCTGGAAAGTTGTGTTTGCTTCATCAACCTATTGGAAAGAAATGGGCTGGGAGACCCATCTTATCATTTTTATAAGTGGTTATTGAACATATAAATATATATTGGAAATACATCTATTAATGAGGTGATCAGTGGGGATGGGTGGGGGTGGTTTTTGTGGTGTGCCTATTAAAAGAATTGTCCAGCTGTGTGTGTGGGCAGTGAGTGATAGCAAGACTCAGATGGGCAGAGGTGCCTTCTCCTGTGTACTGCAGGGTACGGGGAGCGGGGAGCTGTGGAAAGAGATCTTGAACCTTAGGCACCTCTCAGGCAGATTTTAGAAAAGACTGTCTCTGGAAGTTGAAGAGCTGGATGGAAAGACGCTCCTTTATGGAGTCCATATGTTTATCTTTTAAAAGATTCAAGTGAACAAGTATTCTTTCTTTTTTTTTCCCTTTTTCCAGGGGATGCAGAGAGCAACTAATGTCACCTACCAAGCTCATCATGTCAGCAGGAACAAGAGAGGACAGGTGGTGGGGACCAGAGGTGGCTTTCGTGGTTGCACAGTTTGGCTCACAGGTATAGTCCAATAAACCAGCTTATTTCAAAAGCAGTGTTATCAACAACCTTGAGCTAGGAGTAAGCATATTTAAATTTTGAGGTCAGTTCTTGTATCTGGAGTGTGATAACATGTAACAGACAAAGTTGCTTAATAACCTATTTCCTTTGGGTAATTTTTTTTTCCCCCTAAAGAATTGTTAAAATAAATAGATGCATCTTAAAACTACCTTGTAATTGATAACTACATTACATTCTATAGACTTGCATGAAAAATAAGATCTAGATTCTGCCTTCAAGATGCTAATAATCCCCCCTTTTATAGACACCCACACTCCTGGATGTTATGAGGTTGTATGTAGCATGATGAACACTTTGTAATATTGATCGATTAAATGTAAGACAATTCATCAAAAAAAAAAGCTAATAATGTAAAACTATATGAAGAGAAAGAATGAGTGATAGAGATAATTTATTCCTGTCATTCAGCTTTTATCTCTGATTGGTTCTTGTGTTGGTTTTCCCAGAGTCTTTGGGCTTAGCCATAGCAGGCTGGGGAGAAGGCAAATTCATACAGATTTTGGAGATAGATTTAAAAATGATGGATACTTTCTCTTCTAGGAATTGTGTATTTAATAAATGTGTATTCAAAATTTATATACATCTCACCAAATTGCCTACTTAGATTTTATACCTATCTACTCTCCCACTAACAGTGTGGGAAGAGAGTCCATTTTCCAGTGTCTTTGTCAACATTAGATACTACCAACCCTAAACATTTTTGCTAATGGTTAAAAACAACGTTTCCATTTTGGTTTCAGTATTAGACAGTTCTGTTTGTTTTTGTCTGAAAGAATTCAACACTCTCACATCTTCCCATCTCCTCATTTTTAAGACTGGATTGTTGTTAAATTGCTACTTTTTCATAGCCCATGTTTGGAACACTTAACATTCTGTTCTCAAATCTTAAATTTCTGTAATTGTTTGTATTTGAATTCTATAAGTAAACTAATTCAGTACTTATCTCACCATCAGTTCTTTTATCATGGCATGCTCACTCATGAACTCTTTCTTTGAGTCAGGTTTCAATTTTCTGTATTTTATTGTTAAACTAGAGGCCTGGTGCACGAAATTTGTGCACGGAGGGCGGGGTCCCCTCAGTCCAGCCTGCACCCTCTCCAATCCGGGACCCCTCGGGGCTTGTCCGACTGCCGGTTTAGGCCCAATCCCGGGGATCGGGCCTAAACTGGCAGTCGGACATCCCTCTCACAATCCTGGACTGCTGGCTCCTAACTGCTCACCTGCCTGCCGGCCTGATCACCCTCACTGCCCCCCTGGCGGCCTGGTCACCCCTCACTGCCCCCCTCCAGCCTAGTCGCCCCTTACTGCCCCCCCATTCTGGCCTGGTCGTCTCCAACTGCCACCCCTGCTGGCCTGGTCCCCCCTAACTGCC
>NW_005364596.1:3406772-3425576 GCF_000412655.1 Myotis brandtii
GGACCACTGGCTCCTAACTGCTCACCTGCCTGCCATCGTGTTCACCCCTACCCGTCTCTATCTGCCGGCCTGGTCACCCCCAACTGCACCCCCTGCCAGCCTGGTTGCCCCAAACTGCACCTCCCCGCTGGCCTGGTGGCCCCTTACTGCCCTGCCTGCTGGCCTGGTCGCCCCCAACTGCCCCCTTTGCCAGCCTGGTCGCCCCCAACTGCCCCCCTTGCTGGCCTGGTTGCCCCACACAGCTTGCTGTTCAGTTGTTTGGTTGTCCCTCACTAACCCCCCTGCCGGCCTTGTCGCCCATGCAGCCTGCTGTTCGGTCATCAGTCCAGTTGTTTTGGTCATGACGGCCCCTGGCTTTTTATATTATATATTAGGATAATTTTGGTAAGATGCTTTTCTGCTAGATTCTGGATTCCCTGAATTTTAATTTTTGAGGATGTCTGTCTATTATAACAGCTTGTCTTACAAAATATATATTTGTGTTTGTTTTTTTTTTATTAATTCTCACCCGCGGATATTTTTCCATTGATCTTTTAGAGAGAGTGGAAGAGAGAGGGAAAGACAGAGAGAAACATCGATGTGAGAGAAACACATCAATTGGTTTGCCTCCTGCACATGCCCTGACCAGAGCCCAGGCTGGGGAGGAGCCTGCAACCAAGGTACAGACAGGCTCTTGACCAGAATCAAACCCGGGACCCTTTGGTCTATCCACTAAGCCAAACCAGCTGAGGCGCAAAATATATATTTGGTTCATACTCTCTTTGTCCAGAATTCTTAAAGCCTTACTCCATTGTCTTCTGTTATTAAAAGTTGTGTGAGACAAATATGATCCCCTCCTCTCCCCCCCCTTATTTTTAGGAGCTTTCCTTTTTCATCTGGATGCTTGAAGAATTATGTTTCCTGTATTTTCTTTTAGAAGTTTTCCCTTTCTCACTTAGGCCCTTTATCCATCTGCAGTTGATTTTTGTGTGTAGTGTGAGGGAGGGATCCATTTTTTTCCATATGGATTATCAGTTGTCCCAAGAGCATATGCATATATTGATGAGGGTATCTGATCTGCAGTGCCAGCCATCATCAGTTTCCACTTACGTGTGGACTTGTTTCTGGGCTCTCTGATCTGTTCCATTGGTATACTTGTTGATTCTCCTATTATTACCACATTGTCTTAATTATTATATTTTTATAAATCTTGAAATCTAGTGGGATAAGTCCTTTTATCTTATTCTTTTTAAAAAATTTATTCATTGATTTTTTAGAGAGAGGGAGGAGGGGGGAAAAAGAGTGAGAACAAGAGGGAGAGAGGGAGGGGAGTGAGAGGGAGAGAGAGAGAGAAAGAGAAAGAGAAAGATCAATTTGTTGTTCCACTTATTTATGCATTCATTGGTTGCTTCTTGTATGTACCCTGACTGGGATTGAACCTGCAATCTTGGGGTATCAGGATGATGCTCTGATCAACTGAGCTACCTGGCCAGGGCTTACCTTATTCATTAGGAATAAGAAGACTTTTTGTTTTTTGTCTTTGCATTATTATGTAAAATTTTTAATCAGTTTACCCAATTTCCCCTAAACCCTGTTGGGATTTAGTTTGGGATTACCTTATATGTAAAGCTCAATTTGGCAGAAAATTGATCTTTAGAATATTGGATATTGGGTACTCCTTTTTTAAAAAATATATTTTTATTGATTTTAGAGAAGAAGGGAGAGGGAGAGAGAGATAGAAACATCGGTGAGAGAGAAACATCATTGATTGGCTGCCTCCTGCATGAGCCCTTAGGGGGTTGGAGCCACAACCTGGGCATGTACCCTGACCGGGAATCGAACCTTAATCTTCTGATTCTTGAGTCGATACTCTCCCACTGAGCCACATTAGCTGGACTGTCAGATTTTTTGGTACTTGCTTTATGGTTCTATATGTATTAAGTTTTCATAAATGTATATTTGAAAAGAACATACAGTTTTCTGATGTGTGAATATGTTCATTAGATCAGGCTTGGTGGTTATGCTGTTAAATCTTCAAAAGCCTTCATTGATTTTCTTTTTTTTAATGTTGGAAATGGAGGCCCAGATTTCTTTCTTTTCTTGCAATTCGGTAGTTTAACTGGGATCTGTCAAGGTATTAGGTGGTTTGTTTGCCATTCTCCTGGAGCATGGTTTGCTTTTCCTCAGATTTATTTCAGATAAATTTTCTTCCTTTGTATTTTTACATTGGTTTGGGTTAATAGTATCCCAGGACTGCTGAAGCAAATCACTACAAAGTGGGTGGCTTCTAACAACAGAAATTTATCCACTTGTAGTTCTGGAGGTAAAGAGTCTGAGGTCAAGGTGTTGACAGGGTTGGTTCCTTCTGTATGCTCTGTTCCATGCTTCTCTCCTTGCTTATGGAGGTTGCTGGCGACCCTTGGAGTTCCTTGGCTAGTAGATGTATTATTTTATTTACTAGTATTTACTTTTACAAGCAAAAATTTATTTAGAAAGTTACAGAGGTAGAAGTGAGCCATGGAAGAGGTGAGCCAGCTGGGCTGAGTGGGCTTGGGAAACAAGTTACAGAGGCAAAAGAAGGGCCGGCCCTTGGAGCTTAGAAGAAAGAAAGCAAAGAAAACTATAGATACAGACATATACACAGAGATAAACATAGAGGTAGGGATAGATGCAGAGATAAAGGTAGAGAGATAAACAGAGACAAACATAGAGATGTAGTAGTAGATAGAAACCTAGAGATAGAGACACAGAGAGAGAGAGAGAGAGAGAGAGAGAGAGATTGATTTCCTGTCTTCGCAACACCTTCTTTCCTCTATGTCTTCATGTACCTGTCATATAAGGGCACCAAATATTAGATTTAGGGTCCACCCTAATCCTGTACAGCTTCATTTTAATTTAGCTAATTACATCCACAAATACCCTATTTCCAATTAGGGTCACATTCTGAGGTTCCATGTAGACATGAATTTTGGGAGGACACTATTCAACCCAGTACAGTTGGTTTCTCTTCTTCAGGTATACCATACCTTAGAGTTGGGTTGTCTATCTCGTTTTATTGTTCTTCTGTAACTGCTTTAATATCTTCACATCATTTTTTTCCATGTTCACTGTAATCATCTCAATGAAACCTTCTGTGTCAGTAATTCAGTATTCAGCAGTGTCAATTCTTATTTTGTTTCAAATTAAATATATACATAAAAATATATAAGTACATGTGTGGATAGACTTTTATTGTAATTTAGGTTGTCTTTATGGTATAACAAGTTTAGATTTTCAGGTTTCAGTTTTTTTGTTTTTGAAACTTGTTGCTCAACTGGTAGTAAAAAACAACAAAAACTTTGAATAACCCGTTCATCACTTGTTTCAGGATTATTGCTGTCTAACAATATATTCAAAACCCAGTGGTGTAAAACACAATTTTCATTTGCTCACCATTTTGTGGGTAAGGAATTCAGAAGGGCTCAGCAGAGCAGGTAGGTCTTGCTTGGTTGAGGTCAGGCTGGTGTGGGCTGCAGTCTTCTTAGGGCTCAACCGGTTGTGTGTGATGATTCAGCTGACCATGCTTGTCAGCTGGGATTTTAGCTGGCAGAGGCAATCGCCCGGAACACCTGCTTGTGATCTCAGGGTACTGAATAGCTGGCTTTTCTCAAATTAAGTGTCCAAAGAGAAGCTGCATAGCCTTTTCTAGTCCAGCCTTAGAAGTCACACATTGTCATTTTCAGTACATTCTTTTTGTAAATTCTGGGATGTAAAGCTCTTCTTAATTTTAGTTGACATACAATATTATATTAATTTCAGGAATACAACATAGATTTGACATTTATATACCTTATGAAGTGATCACCACGAGAAGTCTAGGAACTATGATGACTGTATAAAGTTATTATAATATTATTTATTGTATTTTCTGTGTTGTACTTTGTATCTCCTTGACTTATTTGTGTCATAATTATAAGTTTGTACCTCCTAATCCCTTTCACCTTTTTTCCCACACCTCCACCACCCAATCCTCTGGCAACTATCAGTTAGTTCTCGGTACCTATGAGTCTGTTTTGTTTGTTTAGTTTAAAGTTCATTTAGTTTAAATAAACATCCTGACAGGTGTGAGATGATATCTCATTGTTTCACTACATTCTTTTGGCCACAAGTGAGTCCTATGGCCAGCCTAGATTCAAGGGCAGTGATGTGATAGTGACAATGTCACATTGCAGACAACCTTTCAGGATGGGAAATAGCTGTTGTAGCCATCTTTGGAAAATATAATCTGCTATACTCATATGAGTTTTTCTTTTAATTAATTAATTATTATTTTTAATCTTTATTGTTGAGATTATTACAGATGTCCTTCTAATTCCCCCACCCCAGGTCTTCACCACCCTATTATCTGTGTCCATAGGTAATGCATACGTGCATATAAGATCTTTGTTTACCCTCTTCCTACCTCCCCCATGCCCCTTCCCTGAGAATCGTCAGTCTGTTCCATTTCCATGCCTCTGATTTTATTTTATTCACCAGTTTATTTTGTTCATTAGATTTCTTATTCGTTTATTTTGATTTTTAGATTCAATTGTTGATAGGTATGTATTTGCTGCCATTTTGTTCATATTTTTTATCTTTTTTTTTCTTCTTCTGTGTCACTGAGTCCCAATCCACACTAGTTTTTACAGCTCGTAATTCTTACTGCCCATAGGGACTTTTCCCAGCTCTGGGACCCTGGGCTGGGGGTCTGGTATGGGGCTGGGACCCCTTGCTCCTCTGGGCGACCCCCTGCAGAGACAATTTCCCTCCTGATTAAAAAAGCTGCCTATGTGGGTGTTGGACCGGCCCATTCCGCCCCTCCACACCTCCTACCAGTCTCAGTGTGCTTTCTTCTTTACTTCTCTAGTTGTGGGACTTCCATTCAGCCAGCTTTGCGGTAGTTCTGCATGATGGTTATTCTGTATTTTAGTTGTAATTTTGATGTGGCCCTTCATATAAGTTTTTAATGTATAAAGCAATTAGCATTGTATTAATCCTCTCAACATATCTTTTTTTCAGTTAGTCTTCCATACTACCATGACTTCTTTCCAGAGTATCAGTACATTACTCTTCAATATTCTGTCTCTTGCCTCATAGTTACCTTAGTTATGAATTCTACAATTACACATTCACCAAGGTGGCAAGTATGCGTGCATAAATGTGCTCTTACATCCGTTCCTTCTTGTTGGTTAGTGAAGCAATATCATTGGTAGAGGCAAGTGGGTTGAAATGAGGATATTCTTTCAAGGTTAATTATGTTATAAATTGGATTCCCAGATACTTCTTATCTATCAGAGGTGATGATCCTGGGATATAGAGGTAACAATAATATTTCACTTACTTTTGTCTTTTTCTTCTCTTGTCAGAAGTAATTTGGGCATACAGAGGTAATTTGGGCAGCTTTAGAATAGTGGTAACAAGAAGTCAAAGGGAATATCTACCCAACCTTGTCTAATATTAAAATTGGTTAAGTTCTTTGAAGTTCATCAGTGATTTCTAGGATACCTTTGGGCATAGATAGGAGTTATTAAAAACATACATGCTTATTATATTTAAACTACAGATATTTTTCTAGCTTAGAGGTAAATCTTATAGAGAAATAGTTGTAAGATTGTTACTGAGAGACTGCTGTGAATAATGAATGTAATTAAGCCTGGAATAAAATTCTTTATTACTAACTCATCCTTCTGATTTGATGTATGGCATCTGTATGTACTGTGTAATTTTAGGCTTATCTGGAGCAGGGAAGACCACCGTGAGCATGGCTTTGGAGGAGTACTTAGTTTGCCATGGTATTCCATGCTATACTTTGGATGGTGACAACATTCGTCAAGGCCTCAATAAAAATCTTGGCTTTAGTCCTGAAGACAGAGAAGAGAATGTGCGACGCATTGCAGAAGTCGCTAAGCTGTTTGCAGATGCTGGCTTAGTATGCATCACAAGTTTCATATCGCCTTATACTCAGGTATGTGACTTTGGGCTAATTACATGTATTGGGAACATGGCAAATAGTTTCAGCATTAACATTTGCTTTGAGGCTAAATCCAAATTAAAAAGGACTAACCTACAGCATTTTTGTGCTGCGACTTTTCTGAGTAAACTCATTTTTTATAAAACCTGCTATAAACCCTCTGCCCTCAAAGTGTAACCAAAGTCATTGACTTTAAGCCACACTGACCTTTTAATTCAATATGCCTATGGAAAATACTCGGCGGGTATCAGACACCAGGAGAAATCTTGTTTCTTAACATGTGTCCTATCGTGTTAGCTTCTTTGCTCAAAATTCTCAAGTCCCATCTCTCATCATATTCCTCTTACTTCAGAGACCATAGCAACATTGGTTCACTTTTTTGTGTTTCTCTGAAAAAAATCTTTTTTTTTTTCACTGCAAGATTTTTTGTTTCTCCCATCTGAAAGGCACGCTTCTCCTTCCTGCTATCCCCCTCTTCTCAGCATCACCCAGTCCTGTTCATGCTTTGAGACTCAGATATCTCCTCCTCCTGAATACCTTCCTTTTCTCAGAACCTCAGACTTTGTTGGGTGCCTCTCTGTGGTGTCCTTGTTATTGTACTTTAACACATTGTTAGTTATAAATACCAGTTCCTTGGTGGTGATTATGTCAGCAGCAGCAGGCGGTAGTGGTAGTAGCAAAAATATTAGTGATAATAGCAGCTAACGTTCATTGAACTGTTATTTTGTACTGGTAACGTGTTTAAGTGCCTTTGTGTGAATTAACTCATTTAGTACTCCTCACCCAGTAAGGAAGGTAGAGGTGAGGAAACAGAGGTGTAAATTACCAAGGCCACACACTACACGTGGTAGAGCAGGGATTTGCATCCACACTGTGTCCCTGAAACCCATGCTCTTGCCTGCTGTTCTTTGCTGTCTCTGAGGGCTGGGACTACATCTTATTTATCTTTGTAATCTTGATGCCACGCCCTGCTCCTGGAACACAGTAGATATTTAATGTTTGTTAAATGATAGTATAGCCCCGTAGGAAGCCCAGATATCAAAGAACAGGCAAGTTAGTTTAGTGATTAAGGGCAGGGGCTTTGGAAACAGACACAGTGGGCTGAAATGTCAGCTCTCTCTATTACGGTTATGACCCTGGCCAGTTTACTTAACCTTCCTAAGCTCTGATAATGCTTGCCTCATAGGGTTGCTCTGAAGATTGCATTCAAAGCTCTCAGCACAGTGGCCTGGTGTGTACTAACTATTCAGTATATGGCATACATAATAGCACAATTCTAGTACTGTCATAAATTCGGATGGTGACTTAGACCTTCAAAACCAAACAAAACAACATTTGAACTGTAAGATTTATAGATAAGTATCAGGTTGAGTGTTAACCCTGTAGGTTCACTTAATGGAACCATGGCAGGAGTCCTAATATGCTCTGTGAGGAGTAGCTACATTTCTTCCTGAAATGTTGGAATCTGTGTCAATACATCAGTTTAAGTTATGTTGATAATGAAGTGTATAAGCAGACTGAGAGGTGTTTAGAGTTCCTGAATCCTTGGATGTAAACAAGTTTTATAGTTAAAAAATAACAGTGATAGTCTTGCACCTTCTGGGGATCTTTGCAACTGCTGGAAAAGGAGAAAGTCAGTACCTGATTTTCAGAGCTGGGTATCTGAGAGTTTATGCTGATCTGCTTTCTGGCTCCCTGGTTTCCATAGCATGGAGCAAAATTTTTGTTGCTCTCATTTCTCAGAGCATTAAGAATGAGGTTTGACTGTGCTTAGGGCATATGAAAATCTGTGATACCATTGGGATAGAATAATGTAATATAGGATATGTGCATTTTTCCATGTCACCACTGAACTTGAGTGTCTTCGTTCTAAAATAAACCAGATTGTTCCTGTTAAAGGAGTTGGTATGCTAGGTAGTCTGGGAGGAACATGCAGATGTGAACAGTCATAACATCTTGAGGCAAGTGAAGGGGTAAATGTATCTGAAAGGTGCTGTGGAAGATTCACAGAGGAGGTGCTGCAAGTGAGTCACAAAGGATGAATCAGAGCATACCAGTTAGACTGGAGGGTGAAGGCTGTTTCAGACAGAGGGGTTACAAAGGCACGGAAATGTGAGGGCGTTTGGTCTTTGGAGGACTCTAGGTAGTTTGGTAAAACTGCTGTGCAGGGTGAATGAGGGGAGATGAAACTAGAGCAATTTGCAGACCCTTCGGGTAGTTAACAGTTCAAGAATACTGAGGAATGTTGTCACTGAGTTTGCACCTTGGTGAGGACACCTTTGAAGCCTGGATGAGAATGGCCTGGTGGTAGAAGACTGGTTAGGAGGCTTTTGTATCCTCAACTGTAAAAGGAGGCTTTTGGAGTGAATTCCAGCAGCAGCGCCATAGGAATGGGCATATTGAAGGGCTGGTGAGCCAGTAGCAGCAGCAGGACTTGGTGCCTGGTTAATTATTGCTTCTTTTTTGAGGGGGAGGGGAGCTTTTTTGTTTTTTTTTTTGTTTTTTTTTTATTTTTTTATTTTTTTAATTTTTTTATTGCTTAAAGCATTACAAAGGGTAGCAGCAGCAGGACTTGGTGCCTGGTTAATTATTGCTTCTTTTTTGAGGGGGAGGGGAGCTAGGGAGTGAAGGATGGTGCTTTCTGAGTAAAGATGGTATTAAGTTAGAAAATACAGGGTAGGAAGGGAGGGGTTGAGTATTCACTTCAGGTGGGTTAGATTGGAATTGCTAATGGAGATGATCAGGAGAACATTGGTTCTGGAGCTCAGGAAAGTAGAACTGAGATGCAGATTTAGGAATCATTCCCTTCATTGGTTGAAACCTAGATAAAGTTGAGTATACAGAAGAGTGTATAGAATGAGAGGAGGGCTGCTGATGGAAACTCGGAGCACCTTCTTTGAAAGGACAGCTGGACCAGTAAGATCACAACTTAGTAAACACTCTGCCAGACACTATGGCTATAAAGCTAGTGAAATGATTTTAATATATCGGAATAAGATCTATGACAGAGGTGCATGGTGGGTACATCTGGGAAGCCAGAGAGAGCAAGGTCCCTCATTCTGGGCATACACGGAAGGCTCCTGGAGGACGCCACCTTGCACATATGCTGTGAGGGAGCAACTTCTGAATAGCCCTCGTGTAGGCTGAGGTTGAACATTAGGGAGAGGCCTGATGATACCTGTATTCAAGCTGGGCTCTGGCTCAGGTTCCTCATAAAATCAAATGAAAGTTTTTATGGGGCATCTGTTACTTTTCCCTCCTGGAATTCCCCCAATATCTCTGGTTTTAAGAATTGTATGCTTTTAAAAATTGTTATGAAGGATGGGTGTGTTAACCTGATTATTTTTTTTGTTTTGTTTAAATTTAAAAAAATATAAATTAAATTTTATCTAATGTATTTTTTTTACTCATCCATGATATTCACATAGTACCTTTGATTTGGTTAAGCACTTTTTATTCTGTACCCATCTTTTTTCTAAGGATCGCAACAATGCGAGGCAGATTCATGAGGGTGCAAGTTTACCTTTCTTTGAAGTATTTGTCGATGCTCCTCTGCATGTTTGTGAACAGAGGGATGTCAAAGGGCTCTATAAAAAAGCTCGGGCTGGAGAAATTAAAGGTAAGTCATGCCCCCCCCTCCCCCGTTTCTCTTCGCTTAGGTATTTTATCTTACCAGATATGGTAAGATAAAATACCTTTTCTCATCCCATATCTTTTCTACGAGATTGGGGATATTCGAATGACTTGGAGCTTCTTGAGAAGAGAAAGTGGGTCTTATTACATGGTTTTAGCTCTCAGGCCTAGCAGAGGTACCTGGCATGTATTCACAGTGACTGTCACTGATCGGGTTGGAATCCTAACCAGAAGACAGAATTTTAGAGTGTTGGGACTTTGGGGGCTGGTGGAAACTCCTTGATATAATTAGCTGCCTGGCATTAGATGGGATATCAGAGGCTAGCTGCTGCTATTACAGCTCTTTGTTCCACTGATAATGAAGGACATTTCAGAGCCAGTGGGAAAAATGCCTGAATTTTAAGCATCTTGAGAGCAAGAACAATGTCTTGTTTATAGCCTAGTGCTTGGAATGATCGCTTATTTATTCTGTGTACAATTGTTGAATTGGATTGAATTAACATATCACTGTTTCCATCAAAATATATACACCTTGCTTTTTAGGTTTTATGGTCTGCTCCAAGAGTTTCAACTGTGATGAGCATTTGGACATAGGAGACATTTAGAACTCGTCTGCTGTGGCCTTTGATACCAATTATGTTATTTATCTTCTAGACATCCTTGACATTAGTCCTGTTCTATTATTAACAGAAACAGAGCACATGCAGTGTTAAAAAAAAATCAAAGGTAGATTACTCAGTCAGCCTTATTTAGGAATCAATGATTCATGCAGGTAGCTTTTGTTTACCTTCCTAACAGAGTGAGATCGCCTGGAACTTGCGCAGGAGTTCCGGGAGCTCTGTGAATAATAGATGTTGGCCTTCAGCTTCTGGCCCCGAAAAGGAAAAGGTGGAACAGGAAGGAAAATCCTTGTTATTCTGGGCTCTTCTGTATTTTGGACATGGGAAGGCTTGAGCGGTTGGGTCAAAATCCACCTGCTGTGGGAAATTTGGGTCCTTGGGCCAGGTTGGTGTCCAGTCGTGCCTCCTGGAGACTCAGTTTCACTTGTTAAGCTGGCACTTGCTTGACTCAGAAAGCACAGGGTAATGTAAGACAACAGGAGGGAAACCAGTTTCACCCCTTTGCTTCTATATCACCCTCTCCCTGTTGATGGGCAGTTTTCACTTCAGTTTGTTGTAATAGAGTTTTGGGGAAGGGAAGCAAAATGATGTGTCCAGGATCCTGAAGTCTACATTTTTTTACTTATTTTAATTGTAGTTGGTTTTGTTTTGCAAAGATGTATCATTGAGGGAGGTAGATTTGTCTGCTGGGCTGGAGTAAGCGACTTGTGAGCAGGGACAACACCTTGTGCATTTTCATAATGTTAGAGTTTAGCACAGTGGCCCAAAGCATAATGCCTGGCAAACACATAGTAAATGCTTTTCAGATGGATGAGAAGGCGGAGTGGAAATCAGATGACAATACCCGTTTATCAACCCTTACTTGCTTTTGGCAAGGAATATATTTGGGGTTTGGGATGCAATGATGAATAAGACTTCATCCAAAGTACCTTGAGTCACTTACAGTTTGCATTCTACATCTGGGAGTGTGTTTGTATTAGCTTCGTTTTCTGTGTTACTTGTTTAATTTCCTGTTTCTCAATTCTTTTGTGTACACATTGACAAGATGTTCCTCAGGTTAAAATATGTATGGGTGTGTACATGTGTACACACATTTATTTTAGGTTTGCTATGGTGCCAGAGTTCCCGATTGTTCAGTTGTTTTTAAAAATTTCTTGTTAGATGACGCTTAAAAAGTTCCCTGTCAGTGTTGTTTTGGGGCCTTAATGATAGACATTCAAGGACAGATGAGATTGCATACATTTAGCAGAACTCAGGATTTTATAGGTCATTAGGCTTTTATTAAACTGTAAATGTATTGCTCTGTCAGACATTCTAATGCCTAGGTTATTTTCATGATTACTGCTCATGTAGTTATTATCTAGTGAAATATAAATGTTTTTCTTACAGCGTTAGTGTATTATCCTCATTTATGGGATAAATTAGCTTGGAAGAGAATTCCTCAACTTGTAAAATGTTAAGCCAAGTTTTTTTCTAACATACTGATTGTCAAGCTTTGCTGCTTGACAATTAGCATCACCTGTAGGAATTTTTAAAACTCCAGGGCCAATGCTGTCCCTAGGCCAGTGATGGCGAACCTTTTGATCTCGGCGTGTCAGCATTTTGAAAAACCCTAACTTAACTCTGGTGCCCTGTCACATATAGAAATTTTTTGATATTTGCAACCATAGTAAAACAAAGACTTATATTTTTGATATTTATTTTATATATTTAAATGCCATTTAACAAAGAAAAATCAACCAAAAAAATGAGTTCGCGTGTCACCTCTGACACGTGTGTCATAGGTTCGCCATCACTGCCCTAGGCTCATGAAATCAGAATCTCGTGGGAATAGGACCCAGTGATTCCAGTGTGGAGTTACATTCGAGAATCAGAGCTTAAGAACAAGTAGTAGTGTTTTAACCAGAATTATACCCCCCCCCCCCCAGCTGTTTTATTGCGACTCGCCACTAAATACTGCTGGAAATGTTGGTAAAGCAGAAATATATTCCTGGGTTTAGGACTTCATGAGATACTTAGAAATATTAAATAGGAAAAAAGTGAAATAAGAGGACACTATAGACTTGTAGTGTATATTTTAGAACACTTTTGAGAACTGTACCCTTAATAGTAATGATGTTAAGTTCATGTTTATCCTTCTAATCCAAGGATGCCTAAGCATTCCAAGGCAGACAGGCCTTGAATGACTTGCGCATAGGTGGTGCAGAAGTGTAAGACAGGAAGAGCGTACCTTCAGCTCAGGTAGCCCATTCCAGGAAAACATCATGCGTTCTTTATTTTCTTGGCAGTCACATGGGAACATCTTAAATAGTGGTTAATAACTAAATTTGACTGTGGGATACATTTTGTGATAGAACAGGGTTACCTTCCTGATCTGTGTTTTGTTTAAGCTAAGAGTGGTTAATTTGTCTTGCCTGAACACTTAAGCTGGTGGCAAGGCGGAGCCTGCAGGGCTTCAATGTGGCCTTAGATAATTGCTGTGGACAGACGGATCAGGTGTCCTTTTCTGCCTTGAGAGGAAAAAACTGTGCCAATTTTAGTTTTATGCCCAGGGTTTAGGTGCTGTATTCTGTATTTCTTTGGAGAAATGAGGTGCTCCTATCACTTGGTGTTAATTCCTGTGTCTTCACAGGCAGTTTAGACATTGGAAAAGAAAACGGAAGTATAGTTGGTCCTCATTAATTGAAGAGTCCTATTTGCAGGTTGGCTTACTCACTAAAATTTATGTGAAACCCCCACATGTGTACTTACGACACTTTAGCAGTCATTTGTGGACATGTGCAGAGTGGCAGAAATTTTAGTCATCCGGAGCACACATTCCTAATTGAAGTTGAACAAGGTGACATTTGGCCTTTGTTTCCCCTACCATATTGTAAAGAAGCGTCCTTTTTGTGGCTTATTTAATACCTCAGTTTTTGCATTGTTGGGGTGCTTTTTGTTGATGATTTTGCTGTTTAAAGTGGCCCCAGGCCTAATGCTGAATTGCGGTCTAGTAAGTTCAGGAAGGCTGCCATGTGCCTTACGGAGAAATGTGTGTTAGATACGCTTCATTCCTGAAGCATGAGTTAGAATGCTCTTGGTCATGAGTTCAGTGTTAATGAATGAACAATATATATTAAGTAAGGTGCTTTAGACAGAAACACACATAAAACAAAGTTATATATTAATCAGTTAACAAAAGTTTTGTTGCCAGAAGCTCATAGGAGTCTAACCCCAAATTTCCCCTATGAATAATGCTTCAGTTACTCACTAATTTAGTGTTTACAGCAACTTCACTGGACACAACTACTGTGATGATGACAATAGACTGTATGTGGCTAAAGAAGAAACAAACATTTAATTAGAAATCTTCTCCCAAGAAAGAAGTTTCATTACTCTAACCCTGTACCTTCGAGGGGCAGCAAAAATATTAACTTCAACATAGCAGAGAGAGACTTGCACTGATGAAATAAACGTAATTTATTTTTAATTTCTGCCTTCCTTCATTATCTGGTACCTTTTATAGGTTTCACTGGGATTGATTCCGAATATGAAAAGCCAGAGGCCCCTGAGTTGGTGCTGAAGACAGACTCCTGCGATGTGAATGACTGTGTCCAGCAAGTTGTGGAGCTCCTGCAGGAGCGGGTAAGAGGAGGTCAGCGCGGGAATCACCAGAGCCTGTTTCTGTTTATTGCATACCCATGGCCTCTAAAAAAAGGTGGTGGTAATATGGAGGAATGTCTGTGGTTTTAAATTCTTTATAGTGCCAACGGTTTTCTGTATGTGTAAGTTGCTGTGTTAGGTATTGGGGGGAGGGGATACACTATGTATGCACAACATATGAAATAGTCCATCAGTGTAACCTACAGGAGGCTTGAGAGCCAGTAATCTTTTATTTTATCAGTAATTGTACCACAGAAGTACCTAACAGAGAACACTCAGCCTTGATTTATTCAGCTTTACAACTTGGCATTATTATATTTTTTTCAGTTAAGATACATAAGGTAGTACCACGGTAGCCAGCCTGCACTTTGAACCTGGGAGGCCTTGGAGGGGGAGGTTTCTGTGTTGTCACATGCATTAGCAGATCCTGGTCCTCCACCTCCCTCCCTCCTTCCAGCGGACCATATTTGCTGCTACCCCTCCCCCACACACAGTGGACCCTGGGAGGCCTTCCTGCCCTTCCCTGGCAGCCGAAGGCGTGTGTTTTGTGAGCCAGGGTGCAGGGAGGTGGGAGAGTTTGATGCCTGTGCACCACTGAGGAGAGCTCACTCTCAAGTCTCCAGACCTGCTCCCGATCTCCCTTCTGAGCACCTGTTGTAGGCCTGGCTGTGAGTGAGTGCCGAACCCCCGGTGTCTGGGCTGCCAGTCACACTGGTCCTTGCTCAGCCTTTCAGAGTTTCAAAGGCATTTTAGCTGTTTCTTCCTTTCTGCCTTTATTGCAGTTTCCTCTTGCTCCCATGCTCTACTAAAGGGAGCAGGTCATGTGTCTGGTCTTCTCTTGGTGGGACTTGTCACTCTTTGGGAGCAGTTCACGCCACTGCAATAGGACCTCTGCTCTGTGATGGCCTCAGGGAAGGTTAGGGTTTCATGGGTCAGCTGGCCTTTCCTCTTGTTACGTGATGTTCTGTTGCAGAACCTCTGTTCCATTTTCGGCACATTGTGTATTATCCTACCTTTTGCTGTTGGGGCTGTTTATAGTTTTTAATAATAAATTTGTATGAAAACCATAGATATTAATTCCATGTCATGTTCGTTGAAACTGTTTTCAGTATTTTTCTTTTTATTGTGATTGTATTTTTGTTTGCATTTTTTTTTGTACATCGAACCTATCTTTTTTACTTGGATTTATCATATCAGTGTTAGAAAGTTGCACATAATTTTATTTTGTTAGATCTTTTTTATATTTAATTAATGATTCTGAAATATTTTTATTAGTAAAACTTCAGAAACATACTCATAGATACTAATATATAATAATAAGGGGGATCATGAGTCCCTGAAGCCATTTTATAGACTACAGATAATTGCAGATAGTTCCGACACTTATAAGTGACTAGAGGCCCGGTGCACAGGATTCATGCACTGGTGGGGAGTGTGGCCTGCAGGGATTGGCCCGCTGTGGGAGCGCCTCTCATCGCGTTCAGCCAAGTGGCACTCCCACTTTGGGAGTGCACTAACCACCAGGGGCAGCTCCTGCGTTGAGCGTCTGCCCCCGTGCACATCATAGCGACTGGTGAACCAGTCGTTCTGGTCATTCTGCTGTTCGGTCGCTGGGCTTTTATTATATAGGATTATTCTTACTGTGTGATGGTACCACAGGTCTTTCCCTCCTTCTTTCTTTCCTGCAATTCCTAGCCTCTAATTTGGGCCCTATTTACAATAGAACCTTTTTTTTTGGGGGGGGGGGCAACATTTTTTTGTTATTCTTAAAATAATGTTATTTTGCGAAAATTTTGCAGTTCTTTGAAAGTCTAAAAATAGCACAGCTAATTCCTGTATTTCCTTCACCCAGCTTCCTCTTGTTACCATATTATGTGATCATAGAACATTTCTGAAGATTAAGAAATTAACCTTGGGTATGATACTATAAACTACAAATACGGATTTTACAAGTTTTCCACTAAAGTGCTTTCCTATTCCAGGATTCAGAGTCTCATATTGTATGTAGAGTTAAATTGTTTTTTGACCATGCTGCTATAAAATGAAAATACAGACTCATGGTATCTATAATGCATAAGACTGCAAGATTTTTTTCCTTATGATTAAAAACTGAGAGTAAACTGCCACTATATAGTTTTAGGTTCCTATTACTTGTATTCTCTTTAACTGGTCACCCAATGTCCAGTTTTGTATGCCTTTTATTCCATCCTGTATTGTTTGCAGAATTATCTTTCTAAAGTGTAGTCTAATATCTTTTTGTTTTCACTCTAAACCATATATTGATTTTTTTTCCAGTTTATAGAATTAAGGTGATTCGTGTTCAGTCTGGTACCAAGCTGCGTATTTTATTGTTGTCCTTATTTCACCATGGTATTCCCTCCCTCCTTCCCTCCTCCATCCAACAATTCCTCCCTTTTTCCCCTCCCTCCCTCCCTCCCTCCCTCGCCATTGTTTTCCTTAGTCTGTATTCTGTAGTCTTAATTAATGCCTTGCTCCGAATTAATGATTATACTAATTGCCTTTACTTTTATACAGATCTTAGTCTATATTATGCCGCCTCTCATCCCAGTCAGCCAATGGCACTCCCACTTTGGGAGTGCACTAACCACCAGGGGCAGCTCCTGCGTTGAGCGTCTGCCCCCTGGTGGTCAGTGCACATCATAGCACTTATTATAATGGACATATATGCAAGGCTTTGTGTCTTAAAACTTTCTTTTAAAATTGATTTTTAGATAGAAAGGGAGGGAGGGAGGGAGAGAGAGAGAGAGAGAGAGAGAGAGAGAGAGAAAAATAGACATCGATTTGTTGTTTCACTTATTTATGCATTCATTGGTTGATTCTTGTATGTGCCCTGATGGGATCAAACCCACAACCTTGGCATATGTGAACAGTGCTCTAACCATGTGAGCTACCCGGCCAAGGCAAGGCTTTGTGTCTTTTAAAATATTTGTTTTGATTGTTAGACTCTGAGGGAAAATGGCCTTTCTCCTAGTTTAGCTTGTTAGCAGGTCCTGAATAAAGACATTTTGTTCAACATTGCTTTGTATAATGCTGATGTGATGCTATAAGAACTTAACTCTTATTTATACCAATTAGCCTATGGTAAAATTGGTTTCCTTATACAGTCTTTTGCTTAAAGTTGCAGAGCCTAAGGAGGATGTTAAGCAGACGGATTCTATAAAATGAAAATACAGACTCGTGGTATCTATAATGCATAAGACTGCAAGATTTTTTTTCCTTATGATTAAAAACTGAGAGTAAACTGCTACTATATAGTATTAGGCTCCTACTACTTGTATTCTCTTTAACTGGTCACCCAATGTCCAGTTTTGTATGCCTTTTATTCCATCCTGTATTGTTTGCAGAATTATCTTTCTAAAGTGTAGTCTAATATCTTTTTATTTTTACTCTAAACTAGCAATAAAACTACTGGTCCACCATGCGTTAAGTGAGGATTTACTGTAAGAACAACAAATCACCTCTAACTTGGATTACTACGGCAGTTTCTCAAGTGGTCTTTGTGCTGGGTACTTTGTATATGTTGTTTATTTGTTCACACAGTAAGCCTATGAACTTTTTCACAGATATTAAGTAACTTGCTCATCAGCATGTGGCATTCTATACCTAGGACTCCAGGTATATGGATTCCTAAGACTCATTTTCATATACCATTGGCTTTTGCTTTCAAGAATGTTCTCATTCTGCCTTATGTGCAATGTAATTAAATCTACAACCAGAAAAGGATTCTGGTTATATTCGTTTATGACAGAGACATTTTCTTTTGAAAAAAATATTTATTTTTATATTAAAGAAATTCAGACACTTCCTTTGCAATTGTTTTCTTTTGGTACCACCCTCCTTGGGGAGGGGGGAGGAGATTTCAATTATGTACTTTCCTACGTAAACAACCTCACTTTCCATTGAAAGCATGCATTTCTGTATTGTACATGGCTCGTACTGTTAATTTAACAGATATTTAGTGCTGTACACACTGGGCATTACTGTAAATACTGGGGTTTGTGGCAGTGAATTAAAATCAGTAAAAATTCCATTCTCATGGACCTTAATTTTTAGTTTTTAACCACCATTATTTATAGTTACAGATGAGAATGACAATATATAAATTCATTACATTTTTTTATAACACGATGTGGAATTTAAAAATACTATTGAATGATAATTGCTGGGAGGGAGAGATGAGGTGGAAGAGAGTATAGTGGGAGTAAATGCTGATGGGGAAAAAATAAAGAAAAAAATTACTATTGAAGAAAGACTACACACACACACACACGACTAACTTCTGTTCTGGAATGCATCCTCCATTGACTTTTCTCAACTAGTTGAATCTTAAATGAAACCTGTGAACCCCTGACATTCAGCTCATAGTTTATGGTTAGTTGGTGACCAAGGAATACATTTACCTGCTGCACCTCTATTGCAAGGTGACTTTCCGTACAGACTTCTCCATGGCGATCAGGCTGGCAAATGCAGCTCAGCTTCATTGTCATCACAAAAGCATTTGTTAGGTTTTCCAAAGGTGGGTTATGTGAACTCACATAGTGGAGTTCAGATACAGACTGGGAGGTGAAGAGGTTGAATGTGTAGAGTGAAGTGGTGTTTTAAAGCAAGGAAGAAGAACAAATCATCATAGCCTTACAGTGTGTGCTTTGAATGGGGATGTGGAGATAAGAGGTTCTGCATTACTACCTGTTGTTGTGTGTAAGAATATAATTGTGGCCCCTAACTGATTTGGCTCAATGGATAGGGCGTCAGCCAGCGGACTGAAGGGTCCCAGGTTCGATTCTGGTCAAGGGCATGTACCTTGGTTGAAGGCACATCCCCGGTAGGGGGTGTGCAGGAGGCAGCTGATCGATGTTTCTCTCTCATTGATGTTTCTAACTCTCTATCCCTCTCCCTTCCTCTCTGTAAAAAATCAATATA
>NW_005364596.1:3426799-3428461 GCF_000412655.1 Myotis brandtii
TGGCCAGAACCGAACCCAGGACCCTTCAGTCCACAGGCCGACACTCTATCCATTGAGCCAAACTGGCTAGGGCGAGGATTTTTTCTTATACCAACCAGTTCTCTGTTTCTCTGACACCAACTGGATGTCCAATAATTCAATTCAGTCCTGACACTAACTATCCAGAGTTAGCTCAGACCCCACAGGTTGAGGGCTTTCTCTCAAGAATGCCTCTACTTCAGATGCCAGCTGCAAATAGGGTGCCCAGCTGACTGCACATTCAAGGGTTCCCATGATGCCCACCCCGGCTCCAATAATTCCACTCATAGAACTTGGGAAAGCACTTTCATTACTATTACCAGGTTGTTATAAAGGATACAACGCAGGAACTGCCAAATAGAAGACATGCATGAGGCAAGTTATGAGTGGGGAGAGATGTGGAGCTTCCATGCTACCCTCAGTGTGCTTACCAACCCAGATCTCTGCACCCCTCCTTTAGGGGTTTTTATGGGGGTTTTATCATGCAGGGACAGTTGATTAAATCTTTGGCCACTGGTGTTTAAACTCAATCTCCAGTCCCCCATCCACGGCTGTCTAGGGGTGGAGCTGAAAATCCCAACCATCTAATGACTTGTTCTATATGGACTGAGCTCCACAGCCTGAAGCCTCGATTTTCAACCTTTGTCATCTTACTGCTCACACAAACTAACTAGAGGCCCGGTGCATGAAATTTGGGCACTTGGGCGGGGGTTGTCTTTCAGCCCAGCCTGCACCCTCTCACATTCCAGGAGCAGGAGCCCTCGGGGGATGTCTGACTGACGGCAGGGAGCAGGCCTAAGCTGTTAGTCAGACATCCTTAGCGCTGCTGCGGAGGTGGGAGAGGCTCCCACCACTTCCTCTGCACTCGCCAGCCATGAACCTGCTTCTGACTGAGCGGCGCTCCCCCTGTGGGAGTGCACTGACCACCAGGGGGCAGCTCCTGCATTGAGTGTCTGCCCCTGGTGGTCAGTGTGCATCATAGTGACCGGTCGTTCCGCCGTTCAGTCGATTGCATATTAGGGTTTTATTATATAGGATTACTGAAATTCTGCGGCATACCAAAAAATACATTTTTTGCTGATCTGACAAAAAATAGTATAATTTTGATTCATTCACACTGGATGGCCATTGTTGTTTTGGCTGTTGTCAATTTTATACTTTGACATTCTGAGGGAAAAGAGGTCAGTGCCCCTGACTAAATAGTCAGGTATTGCATGTTTTAAAAATTTGTGTAGCACACTGGTTGAAAATTGCTGGCCTAAATGGTGATGGAAGGAGACTTGACTTGGGGTGGTAAACATACAATACAATATACCGATGATGTATCATAGAATTGTATACCAGAAACCTATATAATGTTACTAACCAATGTCACCCCAATAAATTCAGTTAAAAAAATAAAGAAGCCCTAACTGGTTTTGCTCAGTGGATAGAGCAGGGGTCCTCAAACTACGGCCCGCGGACCACATGCAAATACCAATATTGTATTTGTTCCCGTTTTGTTTTTTTACTTCAAAATAAGATATGTGCAGTGTGCATAGGAATTTGTTGATAGTTTTTTTTTAAACTATAGTCCGGCCCTCCAACGGTCTGAGGGACAGTGAACTGGCCCCCTGTTTAAAAAGTTTGAGGACCCCTGATCTA
>NW_005364596.1:3428540-3466450 GCF_000412655.1 Myotis brandtii
AGGTGTGCAAGCAGCTGATCGATGTTTCTCTCTCATCGATGTTTCTAGCTCTCTATCCCTCTCCCTTCCTCTCTGTAAAAAATCATTAAAATATAAATATAAAAAGAGAATTGCTGGCCTAGAGTTACCTCATTGTTGAATCTTCACTCAAGAGATTCCAGGGGTTTTAAGAGTTCTATGTCAGAGAGGGGGGACAGAGACCAAGTACACATTTCCCATTGTACCACAACTTTTTATAAGAGCAAAGAGAGTAGTGTGTTTTGGAACTTCTAGAGAATGCAGGTATTTGAGAAGTGCTGTCACCATGGTAACAATGGACATTTCTCTGTCTGGTGTATTACTTTGGAGAGACTCTTCTGAAATGAATTCTATCAATAATTGTTTTGTTAATCTTTGCTATAAGTGGCATTGGTTTCACTGATCAAGAAAAATGTGTTTTGAGCTTGCGGCACGATGGGTATGTTAGAGGACTTTAGTTAGCATAATACCCTCTGTCATCTGCGTTCTCTTACTTGCCTTTCATTCTGGCCTGTGTAATATAATGAATGGGATAGGTTAATGCGGTCATTTATATAAAGACTGAATTTCTCAGTATTTTGTCAGAGCATGTTTATTTCTTATTGTGCTTCAGGTGGCATATATTTAATCAAAAATGTAGAAGACACTGAAAAATATTGAGGGTTTTGGATAAAAATATTTCCCCTAACCCTTGAATGGTCACTAGATGGCCTGCTGGTATTGCATTTTAACTTGGTGTGTTCCGACATAAGGAAGTAGGCTTCTTGCTGCTGGTTTTAATCTAAAGAGATATTTTAAATAATGTTTTTAAATCTACCAGGAACTCTAGATTTTCTACTGCTATAAATTATTTAAAGGTATGTCTCTTTACGGAATGGTGGCTTAGTGCTCTTAAGTAGATTTTATACTGTACATAAAAACCAGACTTCGTAGCTCAGTTTTAAAGTGTTGCCAGAATGTTGTTTGGTGTTCATGCTTTGGAGGCATGTAGTTTAGATAATAGACATTTAATATTTACATAAAAATACGAATGCTCTAATGTTCAAATCTGTTGAGCAGACTTGGCTCAAGAAAAAAGTACAGAAAATTTACTTAAAGGAGAAGGTAAGAGCTACTACGCATTTTCAGGTAGTGAATGTTGTTTTCTGTCTTCCAGTTTCCAGGTAAAAAGAAACAGTTGTCTCTTTGAACAAAAATATGGATATAGTGCATGTTAGATCTTACAGTACATGTAATCAGTCAAGCAAAAAATCTCTTGAGTACTCATGTTACATTTTACAATAAGTATTTAAACATTCATAGCCTCTAAACCTACCTCAGTGGTAGCATATGAATGGTGTCCTGACCCCCTAATTAGGGGGACTCCTAGGAACACCCCTCATCTTCCTTTACCCTGAAATGCTGCAGAGCTCTGAAGATTAGATGAGGGATTGAGGTGTGCAGACACTTGCTCCTCCTGGCCTGGCTTATGATGTTTTTGTGTTAAACAGTAAATTCCCTGAAATCAAGGGTCTTAGATGTACCATTTGAAGGACACATTGTTTTCTAATGATGACTATGTCTCTGGAAATCCTGATGAATCCCAAATAAAATGGGAAGCTTGTGTGGCAGGGACATCCTTCTGTTGTCCAGACCCCTTATCTACTTGGAGGTGGTTTTGCTCCTATTAGAAGTTTAGCCCTAGTTTTGGAGTCTAAAAAGGTTTATTGTCACTAGAATGTGTGAGGAACTGGCTGTCTGCATTTGAAAATTCTTTTTGCATTCCTGATAGTTCTCTGTACACCTAGTCTACATAGAACTTGCTTCCTGTAAGCAAATGTTCCATGTTCGTCTCCATTCATGCTGTTATGTTGGTGTTAATTGCAAAAGATATTCACTTTATGAATCTTTTCCGAGGAGGGGAACAGTAGCAACCTTTTGAACTTGCACTTTGGCATTGGTTAGGCATCAGAAGAATTTTGTGTCTAAGTTGTGAGGCTAAAATTCATTTAAAAATATTGCTGGGTGTGAATTTTGAAAAGAAGAATTTTGTGAAATGCTTGTAATGAAAAGATTATTTTGACTCAAAAATAGGAAAACATTTTCTATTTCTTGAAAACAAAGTGATTATAGCATCTATGTTTATACATATAAAGCAGGACATTACTAACCGTGTTTTCATGCTAAAACTATGGCTTTATTCATGCACAAAACATTAACAAATTAATTTGGTTGGATTAATAGTATAAATGCTACCCTTTCATGTTCAAAATAATTCTCTTGGAGACACTTAGATTTGCTCACAAATTAGGCTTTATTCACAAAACATTAACAAATAATTTGGTTGGATCAATAGTATAAATGCTACCCTTTCATGTTCAAAGTAATTCTCTTGGAGACACTTAGATTTGCTCACAAATTATTTATACCTTTTATACTCTGGGTATTGTTGGAAGGAAACAAGACAGGATTGTTATAAATATTTGTACCTTTGCTCTTAAACTCGGCATGGTTGGAAGGAAACAAGACAGGATTGTTATAAATATTTGTTAGTTCTCAGTTCCTACTTTGAACATCTCTTCAGAGGGAATTGGTTCACATACCTGGTGGGCCTTCCCAAGTTGTGGCGTTCTGGAGAGGGACGATTCCAGGGTGGAGGCAGGAAGTACAGACCCAGGCACGAGGGGCATCGCAGAGAGCACCATGTACTGCTGCTCTTCATCAGTATTTGTGACCTGAGTCTAGTGATGCTGGTTTAGGAAACCAGCTAAAAATGCCCTGTGGCATCTAAGGAAGATCAAAGATTGGTCTGCAGGATGCTGTTCTCTGACCCTCCAAGATGGTCGACCGTTATCAGTGGTACATGTAGAGGAGAGGGAGAGTAGTCAATCCCAGCACAACATCAAAAAGGTATTCCCTCCTTACAGTAATACAGGGTTCAGAGATGGCAACGGAAGCTTTATGCAGAGTTGTCGTATCATTGAAGTTGAGAATGGAATGCTTCTCTTCCCTGGAGTCCCTGTGTCATTTGTTCCCAGGCTGGATTGTGGTTTCGAATTTCTAAGGGGACTAGAGTGATTGGAAGGGAGGTTTTCATTTTATTTACAATGATAGGATTTGAAAAAGCTGGTTGAAAATCATTCGCATAGAAATGTTTAGGCCTAACTGACATGTTGAGATATCTTTACTTTTTGTCAAGAACTTTACTGACACAGAAATATTGCATGCTGACCGGAAACCTTGGGAATTATAAATGCTTAATGAACTCATGAAAATAAATCAAGAATACCTTGTGAGAAAATGTTTTATAATTTAGTTTTTATGGGAGAAACAGTAATAGGTTTTTGTTTGTTTTGGATTTTTTTTTTTTTTTTTTTTGGGGAGAATAGTACTGGGACCTCAGTTCCAACACTTACCAATTCCCTGTACACCTCGGATAATAACCTTCTTTCTGTAGCTTTAATTCTTTGTTCTGTGAAATGAGAAACAATAGCGCCTGCCTGCCTCAGAATTGTACTGATGATTCTATGAGCTAATATGTGTCCGGTGCTTAGGACTGTGTCTGGCATGTAGCAAGCAAGGAGAATAGTACTGGGACCTCAGTTCCAACACTTACCAATTCCCTGTACACCTCGGATAATAACCTTCTTTCTGTAGCTTTAATTCTTTGTTCTGTGAAATGAGAAACAATAGCGCCTGCCTGCCTCAGAATTGTACTGATGATTCTATGAGCTAATATGTGTCCGGTGCTTAGGACTGTGTCTGGCATGTAGCAAGCAAACTACAATAACTATTTATTGAGTATTTTTTTTGTGTTAACTGCAGTGAAAGACAGTATAGCAGGAATTTGAGACACGTTACTAACCTTTCTCCTGAGCCTCAGTGTCCTCACCTGTAAAAACTATAGCGATAGTTTCTTCTACCGTCATAGACAGAAGTGTATGGAGATTAAATGCATTAATTCGTTTGAAATTCCTAGGACAACACTGCTATTACAGAATGCATTCAGTAAATAGTAACCCTGCAGTTCAGATACTTCAGTCATTTAATTGTCACAATGGCCCTGAAAGAAATAAATCAATAAATATTTTTAAGCCGCCCTAGCTGGTTTGGCTCAGTGGATGAGCAGCAGCCTGCGGACTGAAGGGTCCCAGGTTCGATTCCAGCCAAGGGCACATGCCTGGGTTGCAGGCTCGATCCCCTGTAGGGGGCGTGTAGGAGGCAGCCGATCAATGATTCTCTCTCATCATTGATGTTTCTATCTCTCTATCCCTCTCCCTTCCTCTCTAAAATCAATAAAAATATATTATAAAAAATATTTTTAAGCCACTGAGAAGGAGGCAGGTTCGAGATATTAGGTAACCTGTTCAAGGTTGCACTGTTAGAATCTGAACTTGGATCTTAGATACAAACATCAGAAATAACTGGCCTGCAGACCCCTATGGCTTTCTTGAATCTCTTTTTAGTTTTGAAGATGGTGTGTCCCTAATGTTTTGTGATTAATGTAAATATTTAAGTTTAATTCTGTTTTGCCATACTCCTCCTCATAAAAGTCCTAATGAATGTCAGACTTTTATATGTAACTTAAGTAAATTTTAGCATTTGTTTCCAGTCTGGTGGGTTTTAGTTCTTTGTTTTGCAGCTGGGAAAATGTGTATGTCTCATGACATCTATGAGAGCTTTACAGATCCAAAAAGCTAATTGAACATATAGGGTGTGTGAGCAGTTCACTTAATGCACATTACATTATTTTTCCAGGAAAAGTTGATTCTGAATTTTTATTTTGTAGTTGATGAAGTAATAGGCTTTGTACAGACTGCTGAAACTATTGATTGCCCTGTAATGTGCCTATGGGCAAAAACAGTTGGAAGGGAATACACAGAAATGATAATGATAACCATGTACAGGGTAATGTGTTTTTCTCATTTCCAAATTTTTTTTACTGCTATTTTTTACTTTAAAAATGTATTAAGTGCATTAAAGTGCGTGTATTAATGTATTATGTGTAATAAATGTATTAAAATGATTCCTGGAGTTAGAAGCACAGAATGGACTAGATTAAGAGAATCTATTTCTCTTGTTAGATAGAAGGAAGAGTCTTTTCTGTATGTAATTTTCTCTTCTGGTGTACAATGAAGTGACCCCCTCAGCAAAACTTAAGACATGTCCTCTTTACCTGGGTTCACTGGAAATGACATGTCTCATTCATCCAAAGTTGTTTGGTATTTATATCTACAAAGAGAAGACAGAGGCAGCGGATGGAAGCTTTCTTCCTTCTCCAGTGTTCTTTAATGCCCTGACATAGTCTTTACCATCAGTAGAGACAATGAACACCTTCAGCTGTGGGTACCTGGTGGATGCTTAATTGCAAAAGAGGGTCTAGAACAGGTGTAGGGAATGTCCCATCCTTGGGCCATATAAGTCCCAGGAAATCATTTGGTCTGGCCCTGCCAAGGCATTAGGGGTGAGTTAAATAAATATTTGACCAAATATAGCAGGGTAATTTTTAAGTTGATAATTTTGTATGGCCCACGAATGATATAAGTATCTAAATGTCCCTTGGCAGTAAAAAAGGTTCCCCACCCCTTGTCTAGAAGGTTAATGAAGTGTCCTGTGCTGTGTAGGGTCTCTCTCTCTCTCTCTCTCTCTCTCTCTCTCTCTCTCTCACACACACACACATACACACACACACACACACACACACACACACACACACACACACGTTTCCACTTTCCTCCTGTGAGCAGTGAGGCGGACATGCAAGCCAATAAGGGGCCTCCAGAAAGTGCCCTTCATGTCTGCGCTCCAGGAGCAATCTACTGGCTGAACTTGGTATGGCAGCAAACAGTGTTTCCTATTTCTTCTCTTTTTATTCTTTCTTTATTGTCCCTTCATGTTTATTCTTCTTATTTAATCTTGGGTTTATGATGAGAAACACCAGAATTTACCCATAGGAGTAGCCTGATTTTGGCACATGGTTTAGCCAGAGCTGAACTATCTTGTAGAATAATTGTTTCTAGATGCTCGGAACCCACAGCGATTGCTTGAGTAGTGGCACCCATACCTTTCATGAGGTTATCTAGCTTTGATATGCATAGCTGACCCTGCTTTTTTTCTCTATACGAGATATTAATGTAAGTCCAAAGATAAGTTGAAGTTTCTTCTTAAACGTATTCCTTAGGAAAAATAGTAGGGAGTGTCCTTAAAAAACCTGGTTTTCCATTAATATTTATTTTGAATAACTTTTTGTTAATTTTTTTTAATGGACTTTATAGTGCAGTTTTAGGTTCACAGCAAAATTGAATGGAAAGTACAGAGAATGAGTTCCCATATGCCCCCTGCTCCCCTCCCACCATGCACGCCTCCTGCTGACAACATCCCTCACCAGAGTAGTCCATTTGTTACAGTTGAGGAACCTCATTGACACATCATTGTCACCCATAGCTTACAGTTTCCATTAGGGTTGTACATCCTGTGGACTTTGACAAATGAATGATGACATGTATCTGCCATTGTAGTATCATACAGAATCGTTTCACTGCCCTGGAAAATCCTCAGTGCTCTGCCTATTCATCTTGCCCTCTACCCTCCCCCTGCCCCCAGCCCTGGCAACCACTGATCTTTTTTACTACCTTCAGAGTTTTGCCTTTTCCAGAATGTCACATAGTTAGAAGTATATGGTACGTAGCCTTTTTAGATGGTCTTATTTTACTTAGTAATATGCATTTAAGTGTCCAGCCTGTTTTTTCACGGCTACCTAGCTCATTGCTTCTTAATGCTGAATAATATTCCATTGTCTGGATGTACCACAGTTTATTCATTCATCTGCTGAAGGACTTCTCAGTTGTTTCAAGTGTTGACAATTATGAATCAGGCTGCTATCAACATCTGTGTGCAGGTTTTTGTGTGGACATAAGTTTTCAACTTATTTTGGTAAATATCAAGGAGCACAATTGCTGGGTTGTATGATAAGCATATATTTACTTTTGTAAGGAACCGGCAAATTGTCTTCCACCGGGTCTATCATTTGGCATTCCTATCAGCAATGACAGTTTCTGTTGGTCTGCATTCTCACTAGTTTTTAGTATTGTCAGTGTTTTGGATTTTGGCCATTCTAATAGGTCTATAGTGGTATCTCATTTTTGCTTTAAATTTAATTTCCATGATGACATAGCACGTAGAGTATTGTTTCAAATGCTTATTTGTTATGTGTATATCTTGTTTGGTGAGGTGTCTGTTCTGATATTTGGCCCAGTTTTTGAATGGGTTTTCTTATTGTTGAGCTTTAAGAGTTCCTTGTATATCATTTTGCAAATATTTTCTCCTTGCCAATGGCTTGTCTTATCATTCTCTTGAGAATTACCTTTATTTTGAATAACAAAGTATCGCTCGGATGAGATGAATGTATGAAAAGCTTTTAATCAATGCCAGTTTTATATGCTTATCAATGTTACTTGATAGATTTGGCTTAAAAAATTTTAAGTAATTACATACATTTAGTAATTATTCCCAGGAGTATGACAAATATGACCAAGCCTTGTAATGATCACCTGTGAGCAGCATATGAGTGTCTATGTTGTGATAATTACACAAGTGCTCTTGCAGGATAAATGAGGCTAAAGACTGTCCCAATCTCATCTTATATAATAAAAGCATAGTATGCAAATTGTCCCCTCGACTGGGAGTTGTTCAAGAGTTCAACCAGGGGGCGGGGCTGGCCAGGGGAAGGGAGGGAGTACCTGGCCGGCAGCTGGCAACTGCTAGGGACCCTACTAGTACATGAATTTTGTGCACTGGGCCTCTAGTGTTATATAAATGAGTACCTGGAGTTTGCATAAAATTTCCAGACTACATTTCATATGGGATCAAAAGTGCTGTTTCTCACCCCTGAAGTGGTGGAACATTGTGTCGTATTACTGAAAAGGTGGCTTAAGTGTCATGTTCTCATGACATGTTAAGGATAATAATGGTTATGTTTAAGTGGATTTTTTTTGGTTTGTTTCCAAATTCTTTTTATCATTACTTCTTTGAGGTCATATCTTCTCTGCAGTTGCCTGATTTTGAAGGTATATGGTACATTCTAGGAATTTCTTTCTCACTATATAATGGAACATTATGCATAGTGACTTCTTGTATGGGGGATTTTATCAGCTTAAGGGTAGACCAACTGACATTTGGAAAATTGATTGGAGAGGGACAGCATTCAAAATGCTCTTTTATACTTCTTTTAAAAAGTCTTATTTTGAAATTTTAATTTTTCTTCATTAAGGTAACCTTGAAGAACGCTAAAATTCAACAGTTTATTGTACTTTTGTTTTTGTATAGGATATTGTACCTGTAGATGCCTCTTATGAAGTAAAAGAACTGTATGTGCCAGAAAATAAACTTCATTTGGCAAAAACAGATGCAGAAACACTACCAGCATTGAAAATTAATAAAGTAAGTACTTTGTTACTTTTCATATCAAGTACTATGGCCTTAGGTACAGTTGGTAGTCTGTAAAATTTGTGGTTTTATAGTTGTGTTTGAGGGCAGGTTAGTTGTGGTGTGTATCACAATTTCCAGGATGGGAAATGTGCTGAATTTTAATTTGTAAAGCCATATCCCTAAATTATCATGGCTTTGATTTTTTTTTTTAGTCATAATATTTATTTATTGTTAAATATCAAAGAACAAAGATTATATAAGATTTTTAGGCTTATCAGAACTGGGATCTAAAAGGTTAAGAAATATTAATCTGCAATAACTAATTGAAAGTTAATAATTAATTAATTTAAAAAAATGAACATTTTTTTCTTTAAACATGTTTCCCAATCCCCTGCCAAAACCCTGAGTCTCCCTTTCTTATATTATTAAGAATATTTAACTCTAATGATATCATTGGGTATTTTCCCAATAAAAAAACTGCTTAGTTAAACTAGCTATGGTGACAATGGAAATTATAATTTACTAGAGGCCCGGTGCACGAATTTGTGCCCGGGTAGGGTCCCTTGGCCTGGCTGGCGATTGAGGCCTATTGGGGGGCCAGCCGGCCGGGGGGAGGGACTGTGGGAAGTTGGCCGGCTGGGGGGAGGGGCCGCAGGAGGTTGGCTGGCAGAGGGGGAGGGGCTGTGGGAGGTTGGCCGGCTTGAGCGGAGAGGGGCCGTGAGAGGTTGGCTGGCCGGGGAAGGGGCTGCAGGAGGTTGGCTGTGGGAGCACACTGACCACCAGGGAGCAGCTCCTGCATTGAGCACCTGCCCCCTGATGGTCAGTGCGCATCATAGCGACTGGTTGACCAGTCATTCTGGTCGTTTGGTCATAATGGTCGCTTAGATTTATATATACTGAGTGGCCAGATTATTATGACCACCTGACATTTGTAGGCAAATTAGCTATAATTTCGTGCTGAAGTTGATAGAGGGCCAGATCATTATAAACAGGGAAGCAGGTTGTTTACCACGACAGTAGAAGTGATTTTTTTAGAAGGTTAATGAAGTGTCCTGTGCTGTGTAGGGTCTCTCTCTCTCTCTCTCTCTCTCTCTCTCACACACACACACATACACACACACACACACACACACACACACACACACACACACACGTTTCCACTTTCCTCCTGTGAGCAGTGAGGCGGACATGCAAGCCAATAAGGGGCCTCCAGAAAGTGCCCTTCATGTCTGCGCTCCAGGAGCAATCTACTGGCTGAACTTGGTATGGCAGCAAACAGTGTTTCCTATTTCTTCTCTTTTTATTCTTTCTTTATTGTCCCTTCATGTTTATTCTTCTTATTTAATCTTGGGTTTATGATGAGAAACACCAGAATTTACCCATAGGAGTAGCCTGATTTTGGCACATGGTTTAGCCAGAGCTGAACTATCTTGTAGAATAATTGTTTCTAGATGCTCGGAACCCACAGCGATTGCTTGAGTAGTGGCACCCATACCTTTCATGAGGTTATCTAGCTTTGATATGCATAGCTGACCCTGCTTTTTTTCTCTATACGAGATATTAATGTAAGTCCAAAGATAAGTTGAAGTTTCTTCTTAAACGTATTCCTTAGGAAAAATAGTAGGGAGTGTCCTTAAAAAACCTGGTTTTCCATTAATATTTATTTTGAATAACTTTTTGTTAATTTTTTTTAATGGACTTTATAGTGCAGTTTTAGGTTCACAGCAAAATTGAATGGAAAGTACAGAGAATGAGTTCCCATATGCCCCCTGCTCCCCTCCCACCATGCACGCCTCCTGCTGACAACATCCCTCACCAGAGTAGTCCATTTGTTACAGTTGAGGAACCTCATTGACACATCATTGTCACCCATAGCTTACAGTTTCCATTAGGGTTGTACATCCTGTGGACTTTGACAAATGAATGATGACATGTATCTGCCATTGTAGTATCATACAGAATCGTTTCACTGCCCTGGAAAATCCTCAGTGCTCTGCCTATTCATCTTGCCCTCTACCCTCCCCCTGCCCCCAGCCCTGGCAACCACTGATCTTTTTTACTACCTTCAGAGTTTTGCCTTTTCCAGAATGTCACATAGTTAGAAGTATATGGTACGTAGCCTTTTTAGATGGTCTTATTTTACTTAGTAATATGCATTTAAGTGTCCAGCCTGTTTTTTCACGGCTACCTAGCTCATTGCTTCTTAATGCTGAATAATATTCCATTGTCTGGATGTACCACAGTTTATTCATTCATCTGCTGAAGGACTTCTCAGTTGTTTCAAGTGTTGACAATTATGAATCAGGCTGCTATCAACATCTGTGTGCAGGTTTTTGTGTGGACATAAGTTTTCAACTTATTTTGGTAAATATCAAGGAGCACAATTGCTGGGTTGTATGATAAGCATATATTTACTTTTGTAAGGAACCGGCAAATTGTCTTCCACCGGGTCTATCATTTGGCATTCCTATCAGCAATGACAGTTTCTGTTGGTCTGCATTCTCACTAGTTTTTAGTATTGTCAGTGTTTTGGATTTTGGCCATTCTAATAGGTCTATAGTGGTATCTCATTTTTGCTTTAAATTTAATTTCCATGATGACATAGCACGTAGAGTATTGTTTCAAATGCTTATTTGTTATGTGTATATCTTGTTTGGTGAGGTGTCTGTTCTGATATTTGGCCCAGTTTTTGAATGGGTTTTCTTATTGTTGAGCTTTAAGAGTTCCTTGTATATCATTTTGCAAATATTTTCTCCTTGCCAATGGCTTGTCTTATCATTCTCTTGAGAATTACCTTTATTTTGAATAACAAAGTATCGCTCGGATGAGATGAATGTATGAAAAGCTTTTAATCAATGCCAGTTTTATATGCTTATCAATGTTACTTGATAGATTTGGCTTAAAAAATTTAAAGTAATTACATACATTTAGTAATTATTCCCAGGAGTATGACAAATATGACCAAGCCTTGTAATGATCACCTGTGAGCAGCATATGAGTGTCTATGTTGTGATAATTACACAAGTGCTCTTGCAGGATAAATGAGGCTAAAGACTGTCCCAATCTCATCTTATATAATAAAAGCATAGTATGCAAATTGTCCCCTCGACTGGGAGTTGTTCAAGAGTTCAACCAGGGGGCGGGGCTGGCCAGGGGAAGGGAGGGAGTACCTGGCCGGCAGCTGGCAACTGCTAGGGACCCTACTAGTACATGAATTTTGTGCACTGGGCCTCTAGTGTTATATAAATGAGTACCTGGAGTTTGCATAAAATTTCCAGACTACATTTCATATGGGATCAAAAGTGCTGTTTCTCACCCCTGAAGTGGTGGAACATTGTGTCGTATTACTGAAAAGGTGGCTTAAGTGTCATGTTCTCATGACATGTTAAGGATAATAATGGTTATGTTTAAGTGGATTTTTTTTGGTTTGTTTCCAAATTCTTTTTATCATTACTTCTTTGAGGTCATATCTTCTCTGCAGTTGCCTGATTTTGAAGGTATATGGTACATTCTAGGAATTTCTTTCTCACTATATAATGGAACATTATGCATAGTGACTTCTTGTATGGGGGATTTTATCAGCTTAAGGGTAGACCAACTGACATTTGGAAAATTGATTGGAGAGGGACAGCATTCAAAATGCTCTTTTATACTTCTTTTAAAAAGTCTTATTTTGAAATTTTAATTTTTCTTCATTAAGGTAACCTTGAAGAACGCTAAAATTCAACAGTTTATTGTACTTTTGTTTTTGTATAGGATATTGTACCTGTAGATGCCTCTTATGAAGTAAAAGAACTGTATGTGCCAGAAAATAAACTTCATTTGGCAAAAACAGATGCAGAAACACTACCAGCATTGAAAATTAATAAAGTAAGTACTTTGTTACTTTTCATATCAAGTACTATGGCCTTAGGTACAGTTGGTAGTCTGTAAAATTTGTGGTTTTATAGTTGTGTTTGAGGGCAGGTTAGTTGTGGTGTGTATCACAATTTCCAGGATGGGAAATGTGCTGAATTTTAATTTGTAAAGCCATATCCCTAAATTATCATGGCTTTGATTTTTTTTTTTAGTCATAATATTTATTTATTGTTAAATATCAAAGAACAAAGATTATATAAGATTTTTAGGCTTATCAGAACTGGGATCTAAAAGGTTAAGAAATATTAATCTGCAATAACTAATTGAAAGTTAATAATTAATTAATTTAAAAAAATGAACATTTTTTTCTTTAAACATGTTTCCCAATCCCCTGCCAAAACCCTGAGTCTCCCTTTCTTATATTATTAAGAATATTTAACTCTAATGATATCATTGGGTATTTTCCCAATAAAAAAACTGCTTAGTTAAACTAGCTATGGTGACAATGGAAATTATAATTTACTAGAGGCCCGGTGCACGAATTTGTGCCCGGGTAGGGTCCCTTGGCCTGGCTGGCGATTGAGGCCTATTGGGGGGCCAGCCGGCCGGGGGGAGGGACTGTGGGAAGTTGGCCGGCTGGGGGGAGGGGCCGCAGGAGGTTGGCTGGCAGAGGGGGAGGGGCTGTGGGAGGTTGGCCGGCTTGAGCGGAGAGGGGCCGTGAGAGGTTGGCTGGCCGGGGAAGGGGCTGCAGGAGGTTGGCTGTGGGAGCACACTGACCACCAGGGAGCAGCTCCTGCATTGAGCACCTGCCCCCTGATGGTCAGTGCGCATCATAGCGACTGGTTGACCAGTCATTCTGGTCGTTTGGTCATAATGGTCATACACACACACCTACACATACACAAACACACACACACACACACACACATATATGTATATATATATATTAGTTTCAAATTTTAGAGAATTTAAGTCTTATCATTAGGTATACTGTAAAAACAGATATTAAGGAATAAGAACCTGGACTAGAAGTAGAATTTCCCAGTCTTTCTTTTAGTATGGTAAAAATTCGACACACCCAGTGAAGTGGCAAATCTGAAAGTAAGGAGAAAGGAAAAACCAAACTTCTGAGCTTGGAGAAAGACTTTCCAAGTACATAGTTTTTCAAATCTCTGATAGGAGTAGATGATCCAATGTGCTTTGCATGATTGGGTCTCTGACCAGAAGCCAAGGCATGCTGGGAGTACAAACATTCAGAGTCGGAGAGCAGAGCCACTCGGGAAGCTGACAAAATCCACTGTAAAGGAACTGATAACTTCGCGTAGAATGAACACAGTCACGCACACACACACACACATATGCACACAGAAGAAGAATGACAGTGACTGAACATGAATCCAGGTCAGTCAAACTTGAGAACCCAGAAGGACAGTAGCCTTTTCTAAATGTAAACTTTTCTTCAATACAGTGGTTTATGCTCTGCACATCAGTATGAAAAATAATTAATTAAAAACTCCATGCTCAGTCAGATAGTGTATTAGCTTGGTCTGTCCTAACAAATACAATAGACTGAATGGCTTAAACAGCAGGAAAGTCCAAGATCTAGGCACTGGCTGATTTGATTTCTGGTGAGGCTCTCTTCATGGCTCAAGGACAATAGCCTTCTCACCATATCTTCACAGGGTAGAGAGAGGGAACTCTGGTTTCCTCTTCTTATTAGGGCTGCTAACCTATTGGATTAAGACCCACCCTTATAACCTTATTTGGCCATTGTCACTACCTCATAGGCCCTATCTCCATGTCTACTCACATGGGGGCGGGGGTTAGGGCTTTGACATGATTTTCAGGGGGGCACATTCAGTGCCTAATAGATGCCTTCTAGAACTGGATTCTACTATAGACAAAGAGTGTCCTTGGTCAAAGGTGCAGGGGAAACTAATAAGATGAAAACTTGAAATTAATTTGGTGCATGAATATAATTTTTCCTTTGAATTGAAGAAGAGGAATTTGATTTTTCAGTGGGACACATTGGCCAACCTACTTTGGAAATAAATAGTAAGCAACATTTTACTTGGCCAGCTGCTTCATCTTTTCTCATTTGAGAACCACTGTTACATGTATACAGCACCAGTTAAAAATGAGCATACCCAGCTTACTTTAATGATACAAAGATGATCATTTCTTTCTTTTTTTAAAAAATTTATTTTATTTTTTTACAGAGAGGAAGGGAGAGGGATAGAGAGTCAGAAACATCAATGAGAGAGAAACATTGATCAGCTGCCTCCTGCATACCCCCCACTGGGGATGTGCCCGCAACCAAGGTACATGCCCTTGACCGGAATCGAACCCGGGGCCTTTCCAGCCGCCGGGCCGACACTCTAGCCACTGAGCCAAACCAGTTAGGGCAAGATGGTCGTTTCTTTAACCTTCTAATGGGATATTCTAGAAGTCTTTGTAAAATGAAGGGTGCTCTGTTAGTTTTCAGACATCATTGTCAACATTTTCTGGGAACTGTTAAAAATACAAATTCTAGGGCCCTACAGCAAACTGACTGAATCGGGGTGGGGGGGGGGGGGAGCTTTCTTCATATTAACAAGCCTCCCAGTATACATATTAATATTTGAGAGCCACTTTAGGAGATGCTTTCCTTATTGGAAATGCTTGCAAGCCTGATGTTATTTAAACTTACTCGGAAAAATGCGTATTTTTCTAGTGCCCTTAATTATTAGACTTGTATAACCCGTAATCATTCTTGAGATGTTTGTTTCCATCACTTTCAAAATTAAATTCCTAAAGGCCATTACTGCTTTTGTTCACAAGTACATGACATAGAAAATTTTCCTTTCTCATTTACTAGGTGGACATGCAGTGGGTGCAGGTTTTGGCAGAAGGTTGGGCCACCCCACTGAATGGCTTTATGCGAGAGAGGGAGTACTTGCAGTGTCTTCATTTTGATTGTCTTCTGGATGGTAAGACATTTGCCTTCTATAGTACATTGAGTGTGGAAGAGATATTGCACAGTTATAGGGATTCATCACTGTTTATAGGGAGTAGTGTTTTAATGAAGGTAGTGTTTTAAGGCTAAGTTATATCAGCACTAGACATTTAAGTGGATAGTGAGATCTGTTTTTCATTTTTGTTTCCCCGATTGTGATTTATTGCATGGGGAGAAGGAAAACCTGAGGATTAGGGATGAAAAGAATTTCAAAAGCAAATAGTTTCCCTGTGCTATAGCCACCTGATCATTTTCATGTCCCTGAAAAGTGTTGTGCTACATGGAAGCCCGTGCTTACTTAAGCCAGGCCTTCTAGTAGGGAGCCAGGGAGTCCAAGTTTAGGAGTCCTGAAACAGGTGGTTGAAAGGATGGTTCTTCCTATTCTTTTAAAACACTCAAAAAAATTGCCAAAGAAATTGATGTTCAGTATATTGTAATTATAATTCAGCTGCCTTAAACTCTGTATACTGTTGGTAAGATTAATTTGCTACCTCAAAGAAAATACTGTTGTTCCATGTCACAGAACCCTCCTCAATTGCTACCATGCCCTTCTGTATTATGACTTCTTTTAACTGGGGAGTGAAATAGATATTAGAAAATGTAATTTCTGGTCATTCTTCCAGAGAAATTTTATCACAGGCACGTAAGGATTAAATATTGCTCTTCGATTTTCTTCCTTGGAACTAATAGTAAAGTCTTTATGGACTGTGTCTTGAGTATTGATTTAGTCTTGGGTTTCGTGCAACATTTTGCACTGTACCTGGTGGTGATAATTTTAAAACAGCCAAGCAGTTAACAAAGGAGTCATGCCATGATTTCCCAGAAAAGTATGGTTTCTATTTGGTGTGTAAATAAGATCCACATAGGAATCTGAGGGTGCATTTTATTTTTCTAATCTGTGCATGATGAGTAGGAAAAAAACCGTTTAGAGCTTGAAAGGTTGGGAACTGAGAATGTGCCTTTGGTCTCAGTGGGACACATTTTGAGTTAAAAGGAGCACTGATTACCCACTGCCTTTGTGTCTTGGCTAGTGATAGCCGACATGGGTTCAATTCTGACTAAAAACCAAGTAACAAAAACCTTTTTGGGTGTTTTTGTCTTCCTCTCTCAAGGATACCCATGTATACTCAAGTATTCTTAACCAACTTGCCACTCAAAAGGTAGTTATCAGCACGGATTAACTTTCTTTTTAGAAAGGCCCTGAACCATGGTGCTTTATCTTATTCATATATTGGAGGTGTTCAGTATATTGTTGGTGATGTTAAACGTAACCAGCTGAGTTTTACTTGTTAAACAGTTTCTTTTACTTCTGTGATTCTATCCCATAGTTTCCCCCCAAAAGACAATTTCATGAATTGTTGTGAGTATTGCTACACACACTCTGTTGATTTTCTTAATTTTTGCTGGTTTTTTAGCCTCTGTTGCTTATCCTGTCTCCTGATTTTCTGTGCCAGGCATCAGTTCAACATTATTAGTGTCCACCGAAGTGAGATGTGGACACGTGAGGCCTGTTGAGTAATCCAAGCTGTGTGTTCCTTTGTGCCCTGCAGGGGGTGTCATTAACTTGTCAGTGCCTATAGTTCTGTCAGCGACTCATGAAGATAAAGAGAGGCTGGATGGCTGTACGGCATTTGCTCTGATGTATGAGGGCCGCCGTGTGGCTATTCTTCGCAATCCAGAGTTTTTTGAGCACAGGAAGGAGGAGCGTTGTGCCCGACAGTGGGGAACGACATGCAAGAACCACCCCTACATCAAGGTCCTGTACAAACTTTGCTGCATTTTATCTTGATTTATTACAAATAATGTTTGTGCTGAAAATGTGGGCATTACCTGTATATTGGTGATTCCACTGAAATTGTTAATGTTTTGCAGAAGCGAGACTGGATCTTAGATTAGTGTGATGAGCATATGGTCTTGTCACTTGGTCCAGATAAATATTTGTTCAGTAACTATTTAAGCATCTACTGTACACGAGGCACCGAGCTAGATGCTGGTTCTGGACACGCAAGCACAGGCTGTATGCTCGGGTCTCCTAACTTTTGGTGGTGGAACAGACGTTAATCATGTACTTACAGTTAGGACGGGAGGTCAGGATGGTTTTGTCTTGTCTGGGTTTTTAATTGAACATTGTGTTTCCGGAATGGAAGCAGTGAAATATAATTAGTCTCCCCAAAGTGCCTTGTGTACTTTATATGTGAAATATTATCATTGAAGTAAAACCTCTGTTACTAGTTAGGTGTTTTAAAGTACACTTTGAGCATTAAAAAAAATGAAGTGAAATTGTAATAACTTTATCTAGAAAATTTCTGTAACATCTGTTTAGATATTGGAAATGTACTAAATCTTATTTTATTGTCTCATGAAGGACAAAAAGTGGTAACTTTTTAAAAATGGGATATATTTTCTTAGAAAATAAGGAGGTTGAACTAGTGATGGTGTCAGTTATTCCTTCAAAATTAAATTTTACAGTTAATAGTAACAAGTAACATGGCTTACAAAACATGCTCTTGTAAATTCTTTGAGTCACATAGCAAACCTGTAGGACGGTGGCATGTCCTTTGGACATATGGACAAAGTGAGACTTATAGGGGATAAATGTCTCGACCAAAATTATGCAGGTAATAGGTGGGATGAGGGTCTGATTTTAATCTAGATCACTTTGGGCGTCAAAGCCATCTTCCATAATCATAGCAGATAGTGGTTATTGGTATGAGAGCTTCACATACTATGTAGCCTGTATCACTAGAGGGTACTTTTTTAATATCTCATTTTTTATTTTTTAAAAATATATTTTTATTGATTTCAGAGAGGAAGGGAGAGGGAGAGAGAGATAGAAACATCAATGATGAGAGAGAACCATTGATCAGTTGCCTCCTGCATGCCCCCTACTGGTGATGGAGCCCACAACCCAGGCATGTGCCCTTGACCAGAATCGAACCAGGGACCCTTCAGTCTGCAGGCTCTCGCTCTATCCACTGAGCCAAACCAGCTAGGGCACTAGAGGGTACTTTTCATATGAATTTGATGAAGAGACATTTATTTATTTATTTATTTATTTATTTGTTAATCCTCACCTGAGGATATTTTGATTTTTAGAAAAAGTGGTAGGGACGGGAGAGACAGACAGAGACACATTGATTGGTTGCTTCCTGCAAGGGCCCTGATAAGGGCCGGGATCGAGCCTGCAACTGAGGTATGTGTCCATGACCGGAATGCAACCTGGGACCCTTCAGTCCGATGCTGTATCCACTGAGCCAAACTAGGTAGAGCGACATTTATTTTTTAATCACTCAACAAATCTGAGTACTGTTTATATTTTGTACCATTTTTTAAGAGTGATCTGTAAGACATCTTGGTATTAGTTGGCACCTGGTCTGCAGCCTTCAGGCCCTAGTAGGGTTTGGATAGGAGGGTCCTGTGAGAGCCGTGGCCCTCCAGGCTTGTGGAGCAGAGAGTCAGTGTTTGAGAACTAGCTGGTGTCCAGTGGGAAAGAGGACCTTGGGAAGATAGAGGGCTTACCATTCTACCCTAAACTGTTAAGACTTTGATCAGTCAAAATAACAATTTACATGTGGTTATGCTTCTCAAACCACGTTCCTGTTTGTTGGTCCTTTCCGTGACCCTCGGAGGTAGACAGTGTTGTTCTTTATCCTGAAGAACCTTGGGGTGGGCCCTGCTTGCCCAGAGCTGCAGAGGTAGCAGTCCCGAGTCAGGGTTAGGTCGGTCCTGGGTCTTCTTTTTTTTTTTTTTAAAATATATTTTATTGATTTTTTTACAGAGAGGAAGGGAGAGGGATAGAGAGTTAGAAACATCGATGAGAGAGAAACATCGATCAGCTGCCTCCTGCACACTCCCTACTGGGGATGTGCCCGCAACCAAGGTACATGCCCTTGACTGGAATCGAACCTGGGACCCTTGAGTCCGCAGGCTGACGCTCTATCCACTGAGCCAAACCAGTTAGGGCAGTCCTGGGTCTTCTGTGTTCTTTCTACTACTCTGCATGCTTCCTACAAACAAAGAGGTCGCAGGCAGGTTTGGGCATGAAAGGATCACCAGGTAGTGCTGTGAGGAACTCAGCCTGGCAGTCTTGTGCGGGATGTCCTGTCCCAGCTCCACTCCCACCGGTACCGCCCAAGTTATCCAGTTTCTAGGCCAGACTGGTGATCGTCACCTGGCTGGAGTCCTGCTTCCTCTCATACCCACTACCTTCTATCCTCCTCAAGCAGCCAGAGTGCATCTTCTCAAAATGCAAATCCTTTAAAAGTCATCAGTGAACTGCTCCTTATAGTTAGAATAAAACCCAAGTGCCTGTGGCCTCGCATGATGCTCCTGATTTCTCTTACCTCTGCTCCTGTCCTTGGTTTCACCTTTTCTGACCTTCCAGCCATATTAACTTTCTTTCTGTTCCTCAGAGACAAAGCCTATTGCTGCTCCAGGACTTTGTACTTGCTATCCCTCTGCCTAAAATGCTTTCCCTTCATGGCTGTTTCCTTTTCATCTCAAGTTAAATGTCACTCTCCTCAGAGAAGCCTTCACTGCCTCCTTTTTCGCAGTTACTCACTGTAGCCCAGGGCACTGGTTTCCATTGCGCTTCTTATTTTCTCTGTAACATTCAGTACCAGCTGCTATTTCTCTGGTCTCTCCTCCGTCTTCCCTACTGTGACATAAGCTCAATTGCAGGAAGATCTCTCCCTCTCTCTCTCTCTCTCTCTCTCTCTCTCTCTCTCTCTTTTCTGCTGTATTTCCCAATGCCTGCTAGAAGCCCTGGCACACACCAGTTACTCAGTAAATGTTTATTGAATGAGTGGTCTGATGGAAGGGGATGGACCTTCTGGTGAGGAAGACCAGGTAGGAAGCAACTACAGTCGTTCAGGTACATTGTTAGCACATAAACCACAGTCGTGGGAGAAGGGCCAGCTTGAGCTGCTCTGGGAGAGGGGACCCGTCCTAGGAAATAGCATCTCCTCTTCCAGAGGACAAGAGAAGGTAAGAAATTTGAGGTGGTGTGGAGAGTGGAAGGCATGACTTGGTGCCCAACTCTGTCATCATTACTTTAATTCCTCAAAAGTTTAGGATTGGAGAGCACAAAATAGGGGTAATCCAGGGTTACAAATTTTTTTAGTCAACATACAACAACAATGAAAAGAATATTTTTATTACTTAAAAGTCATAATTATTCATGTTGGTTTTGTTTGCCCTTTGTTTTTAAATGGGATAGTTGTTTCATAAGTCTTTTGAGAAATTATAGAATACTAGAGGCCCAGTGCATGAATTCATGCACGGGTTGGGTCCCTTGGGGTGGCCTGCTGGGATCGGGCCCCAGCTCACACTCCCAGCCTCACAGCCTCACAGCCCTGCCTGGCACCCTTCCATGGTCTGGCGCTGCCCCCTTACCTGCTCCGCCATCCCGCCTGCGGGGCGATCGATTGGGGCCAAACTCCCCGCCTGGCTTCCTCAGCACCTAGGAGCCAGGCAGTGGCCTTGGCTCCCGTTTGCACCGACCTTGGCCTGGCGCCACCTGCTTACCTGCTCCACCATCCCACCGTGGTCCTGCTCTCGTTGGGGCCCATCGGGGCTGCAGCGCCTCCACTATCACCCGCTGCCAGCGCTGCTTCGCCAAAGCCCATCATGTTCAACGCCGCCCCCTGGTGGTCAGCACACGTCATAGTGAGCAGTCAAACTCCTGGTAGTACAATTTGCATATTAGGATTTTATTATATAGGAAACTCTAATTCTGTAGCATTTTCAGTCCCAATTCAGTTGTTAAGCTAAATGGATTTACCATTGACCTTGAGATGAAAGTAAAAGTTTATAACCATAGTTAGCTTGTATGAGAGAAATGTCCTTATTTTTCTCTTGGTTTTGATTTAAAACAATTATTTTTTGTTTCTTTCCATTAGATGGTGATGGAACAAGGAGATTGGCTGATTGGAGGAGATCTTCAAGTCTTGGACCGAATTTATTGGAATGATGGTCTTGATCAGTATCGTCTTACTCCTACTGAACTAAAGCAGAAGTTTAAAGATATGAATGCTGGTACAACATGGACCTTAATACTAATATGGGGCTATTTGGGGGTTTTTGCTGGATGGGAAAAGTTTAGAAGATTTTCCCCCCCAACATTTAATAACTAGAGGCCTGGTGCATGAATTCGTGCACAGGTGGGGTCCTTCGGCCTGGCCGGCGATCGGGGCCGATCGGGGCTATGGGAGGTTGGTTGGTGGGGGGAGGGGCCATGGGAGGTTGGCTGTGGGAGTGCACTTACCACAAGGGGGCAGCTCCTGTGTTAAGCATCTGCCCCTTGGTGGTCAGTGCGCATCACTGCGACCGGTCATTCAGTCATTCGGTCACTTAGGCTTTTATATATATAGATGTAACACAGAATGATGAGTAAAGGTAAGTGTAGCAGTTGGAATATGTAAGGAAAAATATCATTGGATCTAACATTATTTTGTATGCTAAGTGGAAGATGAATGCTAATAACAAATTGATCTTTTAATTGTTTATTTTGAAACTCTCCTATTAAAGCTGAACAGAACTATGGAAGAGAAATTTTTTGAAAAGCTCATTCATATCAATGTGCTTTATATCTCAGAATGTCTTATATGAGTGGAATGTGTCACTGCAAAAAGTAATAGGAAAACAGAACTTTTATCATATTCGTTATTCGGTCAACAAATGTTTGTTGTTTATCACCAATTACTGAGATTCATAAATAAATGACAGGAGCTTACAGTGGAAAAGAGAGAGATATTAAACAAATAGCAGAAAGGTTGTTGAAGAGTAGGTTAATAATGATTTTAAATTTCTGGATTAGGATGAAGTGGAGCAGTAAGAGCAGAGTGCCTATAGATTATATATTATAAAAACTCCAGGAGAGGCTTTTTTTTATATCAGATACCCGCTGTTCATAGGTCTTTTACATAGAGGTAGGTAAATGGTGTGTTTACACTGGTGTGCCCATACTCTTACTCTCCCTACACTCACAAGTCCACGGTGCCATGTGAGGCAAAAGCATTCATTGGAGTTGGGAGGCTTTTTTAAGATCTGAAGAATTTTGAAGCATCTTATAATCATGTTACTCATTAATTCTCACTCCACAGAAATGTTTAAGCCCTGAGCGTTAGTGCTGTTTTGTGTGTTTTAAAAAATATATATGTATATATTTTCTGTGTAGAAATCAGGCAGAGATGGCTGAGAAAAGTCAGGTGAACATGGTTGCTTTTTAAGGAAATAGCTGGCCACCAAGCTGTATTTGTTCTCTCCCAAGTGACTGTAGGAATCAGGTCAAGAACACCCATTTCATCAGTTGTGTTCAGCCTCTATGGCTCCTAGATCCCAGCAAGTCATTTGGAGTCTTGTGTACAATGTCCCTGCTTCACCACCTAGTAGTTATGTGGTTGTGGGAAATTGCATTCATTTCTGAGGCTCAGTTCCCTCAGTGGTAAAAGTAAGGACAATGATGAAACTAATGCATAGGATTTTATTTTAAAAAGTGAAATGAGATAAGATGTCTAAGGCACTGTGAACAATGCCTGGCACATAATAAGCGGTTAAGGTCATAATTGCTATTATGTGAGTGAAACTAGTGTTATCTATATTTGTGTAAAGGTTAGAAAAAGAATGACTGTTTATTTTTAAGCTTTACTGTACTTTGCTAATATTTGAAAATAAGATCAGGAACCGGAGGCCACACACACCCTCTTCAGAGCCCCACAGTTCCCACCCAGCCTGCCTCCTTCATCACATTGTAGGGTATTGAGTGTAGGATTGCTCACCCCAAGCCCTTCCAAACTTGATTTTTTCCCCCCTTTTGAATTTGAAGTAATTATTTGGCTTAAACAACTTGTGCAGGAATGTCTCTGAAAGCTACACTTGCTGCTTGCCTGTACAACAGCTTATTTATCTTGTTTGTTGCTAACATTTTTTGGGCCCAGTCACAGGGAATATCTTTATGTAAGTCAGTGATGGCACCTCACTCTCTTGTCAGTATGTGATTAAGGGTCAGTGTTTGAGTTCATTCTGCCCACTGAGAGGTGAGGTTTTCATTCCTGACAAGAAACTGGCTTACAACTGAGGTCATCTTCTCCCGTCCTTCTCTTCCAAGCAGGAGGTGCTTAGGTTGCTGCCGTGTGAAGGTGCCCTGTCCGGAGCTCCGGCAGTCATTGTGCACTGCCGGGGATCTGTGAGAATCTTACAGTGTTTGAGTTTGTGATCCAACCCTGGACCCCTCTACCTCTGGATTTCTTACTCAAAGACCTAATGCATGTTTGAATTATTTCGGGCACTTCTAACTGGGTCTTATTTTATTTGCAACAAGAAGCATCTGATAGGTGTGTTTTTTTTTTAATGTGCCTATTTTTCTCTCTTTTTTTCTGGTGAATGGGGACATGTTAATGGAGGACTTGCTGAGACAACCTCATTTACTTTAATTTTTTGCCAAAACTTGAATTCATATTTAAAATTCACGTTAGTAAATTAATTGCTGGCATGGTTGAAGAGTCTTATCAAGGAATTATCATTCATAATTTGAGACTTTAATATGACATCTGTTTTACACTCTTTAGTGAGCCAAACATTTTAAATTAGTTAGAGAATTTATTGCATAATGAGTGATTGCAACTTTGTTTAGAGTAGCTAAGGGCCAGTTATTAGCCTTATATTCGACAGCAAAGATCGTGGAGTGTTGGTTTGTTTACTTTTCCATTTTAGGACTAAGGCAAATAAGCAACAGGCTGAGGAGATCCCTTTGTAGTTCTTGTTCACTGTTAGGAAACCAGTAATAAGTCATCTGCTGCTGGGGATGGAATGTAGTTCAAGGGAGAGAAAACAAGGAATATTTATTTTTTCTCTTACCTAGGGATTTTTTCTTACCCCTCTCTTTTTCCTTGCCTAGTGTTAGAAGAACTTTGATCATCCCTTGTCCCTTGTGGGCTGTTGTCTTGCGCACATCGACATGACCGGTTTTGCTGTTCCGACCATCCTGTAGCTGGAAGGGTTGAGAGGTCTTTAACACCCACACAGTGGTTGCAAAGTGACATGATTCCAGATGGCAGGTTCTTTGAACCACTGGTGCTTGATCTCTATCTTGGAAAGAAAGAATGACTTTCACTTAAGCCAAGTAAGAGCCAGTTAGTATTTATTACACACAGAACACTGGTGTCCTGCCAGGTTGCAGAGGAAAAAGTTGACATAATTTCCTTCAGGCTAGTATGTGGTAGCCCAGGGCTGAATAAATCTAAGAAAGCTTAGAGCTGTTGAACTACAAAGTCTATTTTACATGAACGGGTGGAGACACTAGATGGATATCTTAGGCCACGTTGGGAATGATGAGTGAGAGCCGAGGCTGAGCAGGTGGTCTGTCTATGAGGGCACTAGGCTTTCTTGACCTTGAATGGCAGTGAGCTGGAGAGAGTGTGGCCTCAGGTGGGGTGAGGAGAGACTCACTCAGTCAAGGCAGAGCACACTCAGAGGAGGCTCTGAACATAATTTAACAAAGTGAGTGTTTAAAGAAGGATGGTCAGAGTTAAGGGAACTCACAGGAATGTTTTCGCACCCAGGGAACACAGGTTAGGGTAGTGTTACCACTCCTGAGAGGGCACGGGCAGGAAACTGTTTCTGAAGCCTGGTAAGAGGAGCTGTAGCTATGAGGAGGGGCTGTGGCCAGAAGCTAGTTGTAGGGGATGTAGGCACAGCTGGAATCACAGTGCTGAGGCAGGATGCTTATGGTGCAAGAGCTCTTGCAAAGTTTGTCTCCCTCCATCTTCTGGTTGTCTGCTAAAGTTTCTCATCTTGGAGGCATATGTACATGCACATGCACACATATGTACACATACACACACACAGGCATGCACACAAAATGCACATGCAAGCACAGGACAGAGAATTGATGGGAAACAGCACAGAGCCCAGTTGGCAAAAAGCTTTATATTCCAACTAATGGTGCAAGAGCTCCTGCAAAGTTCGTCTCCCTCCATCTTCTGGTTGCCTGCTAAAGTTTCTCATCTTGGAGGCGTGCGCACACATGCACACATATGTACACATACACACATGCACAGGCACGCACACAAAATGCACACGCAAGCACAGGACAGAGAATTGATGGAAAGCAGCACAGAGCCCAGTTGGCAAAAAGCTTTATATTCCACATTGATTTTTATTTTAATTTGAAAATATTTCTAGTCTTAAGAATGAAAAACATTTTATGGGTGCATACTTTTGGATGTAAGAGTACCTGTTTGTGAAGAATTCTAATTAATATGTTTATATTTACTCAAGTGGCCTATGTCTTACTGATTTGCCCCCTCAGAAGCAGTTTAAGTAAAAGAAATACTAGTAATTTATGACAGTCCAGAGAGAGACAGTGAGATCAAAGCCTTCTTTCAAATTCTCTTAAAAACTTCCACAAAAACACACATTAAATATCATGTGCTCACACACACACACACACCCCTCTCTAACAACTTGACAGTTATCATCAATACTCTTGTTTAGCTACTTTATTGATTCAGGGGAAGCAGAAGTGCCTGTTTTGAGAGCTTTGGGGTAGATAATGTGGTAGATATTAAAGCTTGAGTAGGACTGGGAGAGGAAACTTATTAATTACGGCTGTTTGTAGGACAATTTCGCACAGAAGTTGAAAGCGGGGAACAGGAAGATGTTGTAATTCTGGGCTTAGTGGTTGGGATGCATACCAGGGCTCTGGCTGGGGAAGCACAGTTCTGAGGAATTGGGGGGAAGGGTGACGAGGAGCTAGAAGCACCTTCTTGCTCATCACCTTATTTGTTGCTCAGAACAGTCCTGCTTGGAGCACTGAAGCTGTCCATGGGCAGGCACTCAGCTGAGGAATAGCAGAGCTGGAGTCCGACCTGGGTTCTTTGCACGGTGCCCCAGGGTCTGATGCCATGGTGTTTGACGAGGCGACCCGTGCGCCCTCACTCTCCGGGGAGTCAGTGCTCACCCTCTTGCCACCGTCAGGAAATGCTCGCGGCCACTGTTTGCTCTCCCTGCCACACATCAACACTTGCTCAGAAGTACCTTCTCCACGTCCTTCTTCTCTTTCCACTGCTAGAAGGAAACGGTCGGATTGTGCTTGTTTCCGGGATGTGCTGGCTCCTGGACTAGATGGTGTTTAAACTGAGGAAGAGGGGACATCTGTACTACCTGCTGCTCCTCTATGTAGACATGAAATAGAGCCAAAGGAATGGGTTTGGGGGGCTAGACCTGCGTCTGGCTTGTGATGTGACAGTAATAGTGAAGGTGGAAGAAACGAGGGGATGCGGGGCAGTAATGAGCAATATATCTTGAAATGGTTTCAGTAATATCTCTAAACTGCTGAATTGCAAGGTCAGGACGCAGAGATGCAACTAACAGAAGCCATCTGTGCGCAGAGTAATTGGGTCCAGGTGAAGGGCGAGTTTCTTGAAGAGTGTAGGGAAGGAAGTTCATCAGATGCAGCAGTGAGCCCTGCTGCTCTGATAGGTCCTACAAGATGTCAGAAACAGGTGATTACACCAACGTGGCCAAGCAGAATTTAAAATGCCATGCATATCTGATGAGAACTGTGTGAAAATGCATGGGTAAGGAGAACAACTAGGAAAGTGGTTTTTGTGGTTTTTTGTTGTTGTTCTTTTTTTTTTATGTCAGAAGCAGTGGAGAGGCCAGGAGCATTTAAAACTGGAACGTGTCCTTTGGATTTGGCAGGAGCTTCATACCATGTGACGGAGCAGGAAGGAATTGGTTGAATGTATGAATCCAGTCCTGTTCTTTTCTTCCATCCTTTCTTCCTTCACACAGTCACCAGATTGATCCTCTGAAAACAAAAATCTAATGATGCCTGTTGCTGTTGAAGGAAGTGTATTATTCTTCTGCACATGGGTTTATTTTCTGGTTGGTGAATGTCAGCTGCGCCTCCTCTGACCAGATTGTATGCTCCTGGGGGCAGGGCCACTTTCACTGCTGCCTCAGGACAGCGTCTCTAAGGTGGCGTTTTCATCTTGCCACAGATTGTCTCCCCCTGCCCTGCCTGCTGTCGCAGGGTGTGGAGGCTGGATTCGGGAGGGAGGCCAGGTCGTGCACACGCCTTGTGAAGAGGTGGTGAAGGGGTGCTGTTGCATCGGTAGTGAGGGAAGGAGAGCTACTGATGAGATCCAGGGCACACGTGCTTCATCGCCTGTGGAGGGTGAGGGCGAGGAAGGGATAAGGGATCTAAGTCTCTGAGGTGAGTGATGGGGCTGTGCTCCCAGAGGGTGAGGAGGAGGACCAGCGATGCACAGCAGGCTGGGAGGAATCCAACCCGAGGTGTACATGGGGCACTAAGAGGTAGTAGCGAGATGTTCTGGGGTGTAGGGGCGGGTTCTGGTCAGCAGATGCAGATTTTCTAGTCGCTAACACAGAGCCCTGCTTAGGGGCCTCAGGCTGCTGGGAGCAGGATGGGGAGAGGGCGGGGGACAGGGCATTGCCTGTCTTCGCCGTTGTCACAGTGTGACCCCGTTCACCAGTGTGTAGGTTGTGCTCTGCCAGAGGAGCCTGTCCGGGTCCTGGGGGAGGAATAGATTGAGTGGGTGGAGAGAATGGAAGAGTTGGTGGAAGTCTTACTTTATGTGGAATTGGGGGAACATGTTCCACAGCAATAGTCATCTTCTCGTTTTGCTGTCTCTTCACTCTACCCACTTACTCTCTGCCCTGCCCATCAGTCCTGCACAGTGCCATTGGACTAGTTTTCTGTAAGACAGTACTGGTTAACTCACAACCCCTTTTGGTCACATTGTGTCCTTCCTGACCTGGCATTTGATATTATACACCAGGGGTCCTCAAATGTTTTAAACAGGGGGCCAGTTCACTGTCCCTCAGACCGTTGGAGGGCCGGACTATAGTTTAAAAAAAAACTATGAACAAATTCCTATGCACACTGCACATATCTTATTTTGAAGTAAAAAAACAAAACGGGAACAAATACAATATTTGTATTTGCATGTGGCCTGCGGGCCGTAGTTTGAGGACCCCTGTTCTACATGATCGTCTGTGTCAGCTTTTATATCCATCTGTGACAGGATGGATGATCCTGTGTTCCTCACACACATCAATCTCTGCTTTTCTGCGTCCACAGTTTGGCTCACATCAGCTGGTTGGGTTGGAATACTGATTGTACTTCTATCAGCCACATTTCATTTAGCAAAGTATAGCCTGCAGGCCAAATCTGGCCCACTGCTGTTTTTTGTAAATAAAGTTTTATTGGAAAACTGCCACATTCATTTGTTTATGCGTGGTCTGTGGCTTTTTTTGCACCACTATAGCAGGCTGAATAGTTGCTGCAGAAACCCCATAGCCTGCAAGCCTAAAATATTCACTCTGGCTCTTTAAGGAAAAAGTTTGCTTTTATTCATGGTCTCAGCAGCTTTGCAGTGTACTTTCTGTAAGTGAAGATTATGGAATACCTGGTCCTTTTCCAGGAACAGGGGTACAGAGGGCTAGAAAGAAATGGAAATCATAAGTGTTAACATTAAATTTCAGTCATCTTGTAGATCATCACCTATTTTCAAACATGGTGTTAGGTAAAGCAGTCTGCAACTAAGCCATAAGGAATTATAAGTGAGAAGGCAAATTTTTATACTGATTATGGTGTGACAATCAGGGAAATCACTGTTTTTTAGAAAATGGGAATTAAAATGTGAGACATAATGAAAGTTGTATTAGTGGCCCTAGGTTCATATGGCCCATTATTATTTTATTTTTGATGGAAAATTGATGAAAGAAAATTTAATAGTATGCATACTGGGCTATGTTTGTTGGGATAGAACCCTGGGAGTGTAGCTCCTAATGGATCAGATGCTCTGATTACAGCGTTCATTCACGGAAGTTTTTTAGAGGAGAGACCAAAAGGTAGGGGTGAAAATACAGCCTGGAACTACAGACGGTTAAAGCCATTTGTGTAATTCGTTGATAAATAGTGATGAAGAATTGAAAAGACCTGAAATTTAAGAAAGACCTGGTTCTGTTGGCAAGAAAAAAATGGGCAGACAGATCAAATGTGGTCATTGGATTTCTGAGTGCAACTGATAGTAAGGAAAGAATTCTACCTGGAAGAAATTTTGGCAGCAAAATCCTTTATATGTTTCTAATGTGAACTTTCAATATGTCATCCATCTTAACTTTATCTGTTAAATGTCCAGTGTGGAGCTAGATTAATTCTTTTTGGAAAGAAAGCCTAGGTAGATAAATTATTAGAAGCTGTGAAATATGTGTATGTGAGACAGAATTTATTTTTTATGTTTCCTTTTGCACATCCTCTCATATAAATAACCCTGCTAAATGGCGATTTTACAAAATCAGATTTGACCTGATTGAAGTCTAGGAATGTAGTCGTCATACACCTGAGATGCATTAACCAAGGGTCATGTTCAAAGATAGACTCCTGTTCGTGATTAAAGAGGACACAGGCTGCGTATCCAGCACTGAGCTAACACTCCCTCACCTCGGAAACACTCGCTGGGAATAGAGTTCGTGCATTGTATTGGGTGGCTCACAGTTTTGATTCGTTCGTTACAGATGAGTTTAACCTTTTTTAAAGTTAGCTTTTATCACTTAAGATTGTGTTTGCCAGGTTTTTTTCTGCTGTAAAGTTAGCAAATTATTTTATACTTACTAACAAGTATTTTGGGGGAGGGATTTTAGACCATAAATATTCTGTTGTCATCAAACTTTTACCTGCTAGTTTTAGCACAATACAAATACTGTCAAATGGTGAATTTCTAATCCCCTCATTCCTTTTACATTTATTAGTTGACTTTCTACCATAAGGTAGAATTTCCACTTCTCCTCCATTGGTTATTCGTTTATTTTATTCTTAGGGACTCACAGATTCCTGTTTTACTCAGTTGGGTACGATCCATTACTATTACTTACTTTGATATTTAGCTTGTTCTGGGTTTGCTAGGCTGGTTGCTTTGTCTTTTTGACGTGTCCCTGTCATTCTTTGAGCACTTTCTTCATGACACAAAGAATGTTTCAGCTCATGTTGAGCAGCAGGCCTTTGCATAACTTCAGTGTCATCTATCTATATATATAAAAGGCTAATATGCAAAGTGTCCCCTCAGGAGTTCTACTGGGAGTTTGATTGCTTGCTATGATGTGCGCTGACCACCAGGTGGCGGTGTGGAATGAAGGAAGGCCCCAGTCAGCAGCTGGCCGCAGAGGAAGGGAGGCCCCTGTAGGCCCTGATCACTGGCCAGGCCTAGGGACCCTACCTGTGCATGAATTTCTGTAGGCCCGATCACTGGCCAGGCCTAGGGACCCTACCTGTGCATGAATTTCGTACACTGGACCTCTAGTTTCATTATAATGATGAGCTGTCCTAGGAACTTAACTCTCCTTAAAATCAGTTAGCCTGTGGTAAAATCGGTTTCATGATACGTCATTGGATGACATTGAGGACTTACTGTACTTTCCTTGCCTTAGCCCCAGAATCAGTCATTTTGCCCAGGAGCCCTGATTTGTTTAAGTGGGCAATGGTAAAAACCATTCTAAAGAGAATGCAAAATTTGGACTTCAGTTTTGCTCATTGTCAATTTACTGCAGAGTTGTTGCTTGTAGGACCTTTTAGTTGACAGAACTAAGAAATATACATTTGCATATATATATACATAAACTCACACACATTTATATCTGTCCCTGTATCTGCCTATCTAAATAGCTGAAAACCGTGAAGTCACCCTACTTTCCTTTATAACCCAATTCCACATGGTCTGTTCTAGCCTTTCTTTTTTTCTGTGTTTATACCTTCTTTCTCCTATGGTATGAAACTTGGCTCCCATTATCCTCAACGTATTTACTTATTTGCTGTACCTCCCTGTGTGTAAGCAGTGCCCCAATCAAATGGGCTGTCTTCTAGGCCCCGGCCTGTTGGCCTGAACCATGTAGGTGTCTCCTTGGTCCTGGTGCTGCAGGCTCGTGCTGGGCCAGAGTCTCCTTTCCTCCCCATGGGACCGCCCCACCTCTCCCCACCCCAAACGTTCCCATCAGTGCAGCAACTCACAGCAACCTGGAGTAGGATTCATTAGTGCTTAGTAAGTGTCTCTGTTGTGACACCTGTGCCAGGTGTTGTGAAGGCACTATAATGCAGAGCTCCTCTAACGGGGTTATCACTCTCTTCTGTGAGATTGCTCTGTGACCCCAAAGAACCATGTCTTCTAAGAAAGGTCTCCTAATAGGAAGCCCCATGTAGGGATAAAAGCCAGGGTTCTAAACCCGAGATACAGAGCTAATCAGTCTAATGTTTGGGTAATAGCAATGGCCCTTGTAAGGGATATTGGTGTTTCTCAGCTGTAATCCAAAATCCCAACCTGGCATCACAAAGCCAGATAGGGTTCCAGTCAAGCAAAGTATAAATGTACATATTTGGAAAACAAGTAAATTTTTTGAATTATAAATGTCTGCACCTTACTGTATTCTTTTAATAAAGAAGTATCTTAGGTCCCATGGAGCAGCAGTTGCCAACCGGTGGTCCGCGGACCACTGGTGGACCATGAGGTCCGAAAGGTTGGTGACCGCTGCTATGGAGGGATTGGCCTGGTGGGTCATTAAGGCAAAGACCAAGAATTTATATCCATGTAAGCAGCTGAACCAGGATGTCAGGACCCGAGAGTATGATCGTTGTTCATACAAGTTTCCCATGAATGCAGAAAGTAATTGTTATAAACCCATTACTGTTATGACACATCCTAAAACATGTGAGATTTGTAAACTAAACATACAGTAGAAGTGCAGGTCATGTTGGCGTGGTCAGAGCAATACATGTTTTGTTTTGTTTTGTTTTGTTTTTTTACCAGTTTTTGATTCCGAGAATGCATGTTTGCTTGTTCCTAAGCATCAAGCTTCAAGAATTGTTTATTTTTTGCAAGGTCATCTGTTAGAAACATGCTCCTCTTAACTCTGGAAATGCTCTTTTCAGATGCTGTCTTTGCATTTCAATTACGCAACCCAGTGCACAACGGACATGCTCTATTAATGCAAGACACCCATAAGCAACTTCTACAGAGGGGCTACCGGCGCCCTGTTCTTCTCCTGCACCCTCTGGGTGGCTGGACCAAGGATGACGATGTTCCTTTGATGTGGCGAATGAAGCAGCATGCTGCCGTGCTGGAGGAAGGCGTCCTGAATCCCGAAACAACAGTGGTGGCCATCTTCCCATCCCCCATGATGTATGCTGGACCAACCGAGGTAGACTGCTTTTCAGATTTTCATGCAGCAGTGTGCAAACCTCTCTCATGAATACAGCTAGTGTCGGCCACAGACCCGTCTGATCTGTGTGTCTGTTGCAAACACTGAGTGTGCCCGGAGTGCTCTCCTGCTCTGTCAGGGATGTTCTCTAGGGGTGAAGGGAGGGCACCCCAAACGTTCCCATCAGTGCAGCAACTCACAGCAACCTGGAGTAGGATTCATTAGTGCTTAGTAAGTGTCTCTGTTGTGACACCTGTGCCAGGTGTTGTGAAGGCACTATAATGCAGAGCTCCTCTAACGGGGTTATCACTCTCTTCTGTGAGATTGCTCTGTGACCCCAAAGAACCATGTCTTCTAAGAAAGGTCTCCTAATAGGAAGCCCCATGTAGGGATAAAAGCCAGGGTTCTAAACCCGAGATACAGAGCTAATCAGTCTAATGTTTGGGTAATAGCAATGGCCCTTGTAAGGGATATTGGTGTTTCTCAGCTGTAATCCAAAATCCCAACCTGGCATCACAAAGCCAGATAGGGTTCCAGTCAAGCAAAGTATAAATGTACATATTTGGAAAACAAGTAAATTTTTTGAATTATAAATGTCTCCACCTTACTGTATTCTTTTAATAAAGAAGTATCTTAGGTCCCATGGAGCAGCAGTTGCCAACCGGTGGTCCGCGGACCACTGGTGGACCATGAGGTCCGAAAGGTTGGTGACCGCTGCTATGGAGGGATTGGCCTGGTGGGTCATTAAGGCAAAGACCAAGAATTTATATCCATGTAAGCAGCTGAACCAGGATGTCAGGACCCGAGAGTATGATCGTTGTTCATACAAGTTTCCCATGAATGCAGAAAGTAATTGTTATAAACCCATTACTGTTATGACACATCCTAAAACATGTGAGATTTGTAAAGTAAACATACAGTAGAAGTGCAGGTCATGTTGGCGTGGTCAGAGCAATACATGTTTTGTTTTGTTTTGTTTTGTTTTTTTACCAGTTTTTGATTCCGAGAATGCATGTTTGCTTGTTCCTAAGCATCAAGCTTCAAGAATTGTTTATTTTTTGCAAGGTCATCTGTTAGAAACATGCTCCTCTTAACTCTGGAAATGCTCTTTTCAGATGCTGTCTTTGCATTTCAATTACGCAACCCAGTGCACAACGGACATGCTCTATTAATGCAAGACACCCATAAACAACTTCTACAGAGGGGCTACCGGCGCCCTGTTCTTCTCCTGCACCCTCTGGGTGGCTGGACCAAGGATGACGATGTTCCTTTGATGTGGCGAATGAAGCAGCATGCTGCCGTGCTGGAGGAAGGCGTCCTGAATCCCGAAACAACAGTGGTGGCCATCTTCCCATCCCCCATGATGTATGCTGGACCAACTGAGGTAGACTGCTTTTCAGATTTTCATGCAGCAGTGTGCAAACCTCTCTCATGAATACAGCTAGTGTCGGCCACAGACCCGTCTGATCTGTGTGTCTGTTGCAAACACTGAGTGTGCCCGGAGTGCTCTCCTGCTCTGTCAGGGATGTTCTCTAGGGGTGAAGGGAGGGCAGGGGAAGGGCATGCTCCTCTTGCTCTTGTTGCAGTCCTTGGTCCCAGTTGTGGAACAAGTTCTCTGCAGACGGAGGGCTTGGTGAGCTCGGAAAGGTGTGACACAGGCACCTCTTGTAACTAAATGCTGGCCACGTTACAGACACAGCTCAGATAGCACCTATCTCATCCCTTTGACTGAGTCCTGAGTCACTCTTCCCAGGAAACAGATTTGCTCTGATTTTTTCTTCTTCTGAATTTTGGAAGGGCCAAAGGTATTGCAGTAAAAAGAATGTCTTATAAACATTCAGGGGATATTCTTCATCTGTTCTTTTGTGAAGGACTGGTGCATAAGAGAGTCAGGATATAAAGTTGCTTCTTGGTTTGGGTGGGAGAGGGTTCTAGCATTCCACTAAGGGTTGAGAAGGGATAGTTTGAGATATTTTTATGTCTCTCTATAAGGAGGACTTAAATAGATTTTTGCTTGAAGGCAGAGTAGGCTTTCAAAAAATATTTGTTGAATGAATGAATGACTTAAATAACAGTGGGAAATTCCTAACCAGCTTCTTGTTGAGTGTTCAAGCTAAAGAGTGGAAGGCACGTTATTATTGCATTATTTTCATCTCTTGGTCAAATTTATCTGGGAGACAAGCCCTTTTGAGTAAATAATTTAGTTATATATACTCCTGTGATGTCTTCTTCCAAAAAAAGAGAAAAAAAGAAAGAAAAAAAAGCTTAAAAGGAAATCCAAGAATGTTTAGCTATTTTTTGGGATCAAGCCCAAAAAATTTTATTAGAGCTTAGTTGTGGGGTTGTATGCTCTGTTACCTCTTTCCAAGAAAAACAGGCGAACAAAAAACAACTGTCACAACACACTGAAAGATTAACTCTTCTCTTGGATCCAGCCAAAGTAATGCAGGTAAAACTCCCACATTCTTCCCTCTTTGTTGTTATACAATGCTCATGAATATTGGGCAGTGGTAGACCTTTGAGTTTCCTAGAGATCACTCATGACCTTTAGTTTTTACATCTCAAAGAAGAACTAAAATTGTTTTGGAAATAAAGCAACAATTTTGTAACAGTGGTTCCCCAATCTCTCCTTTGGTCCTATCTCTATCATCACCATCATCACCATCATCACCATCATTATCATCGTCATCATCTAAAGGGAATCATTTGGTCTGAAGTACTCCAAAATTATAGGATGAATGATTTTCAATGACCCAAGTGAGTTTAGCATCAGAAATGGGTATATGATAAATAACCTCGTTAAGAGCCAGATAGGAAAGTGAAGGAATTTATCTTCCCTAATTCAGGGCATATTTTTCCTCTTTGTGTTTCTTATTCTCTAAAAGGAGAAGAGAGAGGACATTTTATTAACTAAATGAACTAAAAACTGCTTTTTAGAAGGTGGGAGTGGGTGATAGGTAAATAATAAATGCAGCCAGCTATAATGAATTCTTTCTTGAGGGTCAAGCATGCTGTTTTATCTACATGAGGAAGATTTTCATGTCTTCTGATTTCAGAGCAGGGTATGTTTCTACAGGAAGACTCAAAGGTGGAGATACCTACAGGTACCTTTGGGTGCTTGCATTTTGGCTCACCTGAGAGTCTTCCTCCTTGCAAGGCAAAACTGCCTAGTTGGCAAGTTGGTTGCAGGAGGCCTCAGATTCGACTCCCAGTGTTGCCTGTGAGAACATGGTCTGGAAAAAGCAGTAGAAAACTGTTGTCCAGGAGGCCAGGCACGGATGTGGACCTGGTTTGCCACCAGCTGGTTTTCGATCTTGGGTTAGCCATCTCTGGGCTGTGCTGAGTTCCCAGTAAATAGTTATTTAAAGGATGCACAGAGGAGGGACTGAATGTTCTTTAAGGTTCTGCCCCATTCTGATCATTTTCTAGTTTTTTTTTCTTTTAATTTCGTATTGAAGTACGTGTATAATTATAGTACATCAGAAAAATCACACAATGAATTTCCCCCATTTGGTCACATTCATACAACCAAAACCCATATTTTTTAAAAACACTACTACAACACCCCAGAAGTTCTTCTTCCTTCCCCCTCCTCTACATTGCCTGCCTTTTCCACAGTAGTCATCACTGTCCCCACCTCTCACATTGTGGATCCAGTTTGCTTGGTTGTAGTTTGGATACTCTGGGAAACAGACTCTGAGAGCGAGATTAGGGTTCAGGACATTTATTAGGGAGAGTACTTAGGGTCAGTGATTACGGAAGGGAAGGGAAAGAGAGCAGGGTTGGGCAGTGGGAAAAGCTGATTTGTGATTCAGTCTTAGTGGAAGCCTAGTTGATCCCATGTGGAGTTCTGGAAAGGCCTTCAGAGATGTTCCAAGTTGCATAAGAAATAGGTGGTTATACCCCTTGTTCACCAGTGATTGGCTGCTCGGGAAGGGGCGGGCCTTTGGGCTGCTGCTCTGTGAGAGGCAGCTTCTAAAGAGGGTGGACAGCTGCCTGGTGTGTGCTGGCAGAGCTCCTAGCAGCTGGGGATGATCTTTCCTTCCCGAGGGGAGCGTGGGCGGCACATCCCACCATCCAGTCCCACCTGTTCTGACACCCTTTAAAGCTAGAATTCCATACTTTCTCGTGTCTGGCTTCTTTCACTTTACATTTTGTTTGTGAAACTTGCCCTTATTGTTGTGTGTAGTTAGTTGAAGGTTAGTCATTCTCAGAACTGCGGAGTGTTCCCTGTGATAGGGTTTTGGTCAGTTTCCAGTTTTTTGCTGTTAAGAGTAGTGCCTGTATGAAAGTTTTAGTGCACATTTCTGTTGGCCTACCTGGGAGTAGCATTGCTGGGTTGTGGGTTTGTATTTGTTCAGCTTCAGTGCATGCTGTCAGTCAGTTTTCCAGTGGGTGGTACTATTTTACACTTCCATCTGCAGTGTATTTATTTACCTGTTCTTTTTCATTTTAGCCATTTCTGTCCTTTAGTCTAGACCAGTGGTCGGCAAACTCATTAGTCAGCAGAGCCAAATATCAACAGTACAATGATTGAAATTTCTTTTGAGAGCCAAATTTTTTAAACTTAAACTATATAGGTAGGTACATTGTTATTAACTTAATTAGGGTACTCCTAAGGCTTAGGAAGAGCCACACTCAAGGGGCCAAAGAGTGCAGGTGGCTCGCGAGCCACAGTTTGCCGACCACGGATCTAAACTATTTGGCCAAGCACTTTGTAATACTTTTACTATTTCTAAAGTAATTGCAAAAATGTTTTCATTGAACCTGAAGAGGAATTGGAGCATGGTAAATGAGTTGTCCAATACAGTGATTGAGAAATAGAGGATAATAAGCCCACATTTATTGCACTCTTACTGTATTTATCAGGCACATTTCAGGTGTTTTACATGTGTTAGCTAACTTAATCCTTAAAACAACACTGAGGGGAGGTACTATTACTGTTCTCAATTTAAAGGTGAGGAAACTGAGACTCAAAAAGTAGTTCAAGGTCACATAGTAATCTATAGACCATCTGGCCATAGAGCCATGTATTTAACTTCCACAGCATGTTCTTTTATCTTACTACTAGAGGCCCAGTGCATGAAATTTGTGCACTCAGGGTTGGGGGGGATTCCTTAGTCTGGCCTGTGCCCTCTCGCAGTCCAGGAGCCCTCGGGGGATGTCCGACTGATGGCTTAGGCCCGCTCCCTGCAGTCGGACATCCTTAGTGCTGCCTCGGAGGTGGGGGAGGCTCCCGCCATCGCTGCTGCGCTCACTAGGCATGAGCTGAGTGGTACTTCCCCTTTGGGAGCACACTGACCACCAGGGGGCAGCTCTTGCCTTGAGCGTCTGCCCCCTGGTGGTCAGTGCGCACCATAGCGACCAGTAATTCCGCTGTTTGGTCAATTTGCATATTAGCCTTTTATTATCCTAC